>NC_053024.1:192659302-192813534 GCF_003073215.2 Triticum urartu | reverse complement strand
AATCATATCTGTTTTGTACAAGTTAGTTTTTGTCAGAATTATCATTGGTTTGCAAGCTTCATTCGCAGATCAGGTTGAGATCAAGGTCTGTAAAATCTGCGACCAACGATGCGTCCCTACGCGGTGTCTGATGCTCTACTGCAGTCTCTTGGTCGATAGATGGCGACGTTTGATTGATTGTCAAACTGGTCTCTGACCTCGCACACAGTGCTCGATTGTAGAGCCGAAGACAAATCCACTACGGACAATGATCGTCGAGGGAGATTGCTTCCCTTATTCTCTTTACTTTTTCCTTATTAAATTTGGCAACTATGCGGTCGTCGGTCCTTCACTAGTAGTTTATTTTCGCTAAAGTTTGCTTGGATTAAAGTACTAACACGGTTACGTACTAGCTTTGCATTTGAACTCCATGGAGATAAGCCGCCGCTGCGGTCACTAGCTTGAAGTCCCAGGGCAAGTCTTGTGGCCGATCTATACTATGACTCACCCAATAGTGAACCCCCTCCACGTGAGGAGATGAGGTAAGTACTACTCCCTATTAATTATTTGCAAAAGGGCAAGCGTAGACTAGTACATCTAGTACTTGCTACTCCATTTTTTGATTAAAGTTTTAAAGTTGTCCGGTTGGTATTAGTGCTTCTACGACTATCCAGATTAGATTGATTTTCATGGATTCTTTATGTAGGTTTCTACAAGCGTTTGCACTGCAGATTTTTTTCTCTTCCTCGGACTGCTATGTTTGACACGCACAGGCAATCAGCGTATGACTACTTCGCATAAAACTGACGCGTCTATGGATGTGAAGCCGATAGATCATTAGTATCGTGCATGTGGTCTACTTTGTCGCAAGCTGACCTACTCCATGCACCCAGTCCAGATACTCCGCAGCTCGACCGCTGTAGACAGCCTCGTGGTCGCAACACTATTGGACGTTCTCCCTCGAACTGGCCTGTACACCATCATCAGTTTTGCAGCGTCATTAGTTCGTCCGTTTGCTATCTGTTTACTGCGGTCTGCTATGGTCATCACCGCCGGCGAATAGGAAATTGACTTACACCGTGCATTACCTGGCGCGACGACCCCCATCGAGGCCGAAGAGAGTTCGGTTCAGCGCAACCACATGGGGATTTGACCTTCTTTTTCCTTTTTCACTTTATCTTATTTAATTAAGCAGTTACTTTGGGGCAGTTCTCTCACTCCTATGGCTACATCCGGATCAAGTTATCAACTTCAACTGCGTCACGCGGTCACTTCGGCAAGCCAGCGTCGTCGTCTCAATTGGCATAAATTGGCTCTCGTGATCACCTTGTTGGTTAAATTGCCATACCGACATTTTTGGTTGCCTCTAGAACTTCGACATCGCTGAGAGAGCTCTACCTCATCTAGTGTTTGGCGCAAGGGAAATATTTCTTTTATTACTCACGTTGCATAAATTATTAATTATGCAACGATTTTTTATTTTTATTTTTATTATTATCTCCGGCTTGCATTATTTTCTGTGCACAGGTAAATGATTCGGGCCGGGCAGCGCTGTCACTCCAACGTACCGACGTGCTGACATGCGGTTTCCATCGTCACCTTACCGACCTACCGCGTCACCTCGGCTGGACCGGGGGCTTTGCCATCTCGTCATCAAACCTACTCCGGGGACTCCGGCATCATCAGCCGACCAGCTTTGTTAGCTCGGCTGGACCGGGGGTTGCTCCTCAACACATCAACCGTGCTATGTCGCCACTTCGTCAAGCCGAGCTCTTTTCTCGGACATTTCGGAACCGGCTTGGGGGCTGGGACCTCGGCCAAGCCGAGGGCTATGTCTTCGTCCCGCCATAAGTCCGGACCTCATCATCAACACCGAGCACATTAACCAGCTCAGTCGCTTTCATGCTCGAAAACTTTCAGTTTTAAATTTTGTTCGGTTCGACCAAGTATTATACCTTTTTGGCAAAAAGTTGTTTGTGCAAAACTTCCTTGTCAAAACTTTGTTTGTGACACACAAATCCAAATACCCCATTTACTTGGGGGCTTCCTTTATGAAGCCTTTCCTCTTGCATATGATTATACTTGTATGGCTTGGTTCCTTGTTTATTTATTAGGCCACAATATGCACCATGTTGACTTAAGTGTTCCGCAAGTTGGGTTGCCTTGCTCCTGTGTTTACCCCTACGTTCCCGATTGTTCGGCTAGGGAGTAAAGGGAGCACCTCTGCGATTGTCACGATTGGGTCATCCGAGCTCAGACCTCAGACTGGATGAAGCCGAAAGCTAGTGCTCTTATTGTTTTCAATCATGGTCGGCACACAACAGAACTCATGAGTACAAAAAAGCTATTGCACAAGTCTCATAATAACAATGAGCAACCGAAGAAAGGTATCAGTGGAGGTGCTATTTTCTTCAAAGATGCTTCTTACACTAAGTCAGTAATATAGCATAAGTTCTCTGAGCGTGCTTTGTCTGTAATAGCCTTATGGCCTGATTTCCTAGTTATATGAAACACTGTCGATACTCTTGACAGGTGGAGTACATAACACTTTTCGTCCCTTGACCGAAGAGGGAGAAGCCGACGGTCGGTTAAGACGCGTTTAAAGTTCGGGTGAACACATATATTATATAAGTACTTCGGTACATGCATTCATTATACATAAAATTCTTTTACCCAAATCACTTGGGGGCTCTTAAATTAATATGAGCAGTTTTGTAATAGATATTTTCATCTTAGTCTTGCAAAATCATTTTCTACCACTCCTTTATCAACTCAGGTGTATGATCAATAGCCGGGTAGCCTGGTTTCTCCCTAAAGCCGCTCGCGTTTAGTTCGCTAAACTGGCCTGAGAATCACTCCGCCTTCGGGATAGGGAGGCTGAAGCCGAAGGATGACCCACTTGAAGTCTAGAGATCGGATTTGTCATGTCAAAGCACGACGGAAGTACAATTTTAAGACAAATTTCTTATTGGCACCAAAACAGCTTGATTCAATCTAGATGTAAAGTTTTTACGCATGTTTTTGGCCTTTGAGCTTATAACATCTTTTCACCTATTTTATGTTTTCCTTTCAAGAAGCAGGACATTCACTTGGTTGAGGTGTTCGGCATGAAACTCTTTTCTAAAACTACAGTTTGGCATCTTTTCTGCCGAACCCCACCTCGGCATTGTCAAAACATACATGACAATTGAACTAGTTCCCGAGGAGGTACGATCCTAGGGTCGGCCATGTTGCCCAACCCAATTCTTGGGGGGCTACTGCATTGGCAATCCAATGCAGAAAATTTAAGTGCAATATAGTTTTCGAGGAGATTATGATCCTCAGGTTGGTCGGCCGCACCCAACCTGAGTCTCGAGGACTTTGCACACCACTTTTTGTGTCCCGAAGTATTCTACTGAGCTAGGAGTTGATCCTTAGGCCGATTTTGCGAATCTGGGATCAGCGGTCTTATGTCATCCTTCAGGTGCATCTCGGGTTTTAGACCGATACACACCTTGAGGGCTACTGGCTATATATCTCGGCAAAAAATAAATTGCACCAATCAAAAATATTGACAAAAAATTGGCCCGCAGTCGGGGTGGTGTGATGACCAACAAGTATAGGGGATCTATCATAGTCCTTTTGATAAGTAAGAGTGTCGAACCCAACGAGGAGCAGAAGGAAATGATAAGCGGTTTTCAGCAAGGTATTCTCTGCAATCACTGAAATTATAGGTAACAGATAGTTTTGTGATAGGATAATTTGTAACGAGCAACAAGTAACAAAAGTAAATAAAGTGCAGCAAGGTGGCCCAATCCTTTTTGTAGCAAAGGACAAGCCTGGACAAATTCTTATATAGAGAAAAGCGCTCCCGAGGACACATGGGAATTATCATTAAGCTAGTTTTCATCACATTCACATGATTCGCTTTCGGTACTGTGATAATCTGATATGTGGGTGGACCGGTGCTTGGGTGTTGTCCTTACTTGGACATTCATCCCACTTATGATTAACCTCTATTGCAAGCATCCGCAACTACAACAAAAGTATTAAGGTAAACCTAACCATAGCATGAAACATATGGATCCAAATCAACCCCTTACGAAGCAACGCATAAACTAGGGTTTAAGCTTCTGTCACTCTAGCAACCCATCATCTACTTATTACTTCCCAATGCCTTCCTATAGGCCCAAATAATGGTGAAGTGTCATGTAGTCGACGTTCACATAACACCACTAGAGGAGAGACAACATACATCTCATCAAAATATCGAATGAATACCAAATTCACATGACTACTAATAGCAAGACTTCTCCCATGTCCTCAGGAACAAACGTACCTACTCACAAAGCAAATTCATGTTCATAATCAAAGGGGTATTAATATGCATATAGGATCTGAACATATGATCTTTCACCAAGTAAACCAACTAGCATCAACTACAAGGAGTAATCGACACTACTAGCAACCCACGGGTACCAATCCCAGACTTAGAGACAAGAATTGGATACAAGAGATGAACTAGGGTTTGAGAGGAGATGGTGCTGGTGAAGATGTTGATAGAGATTGACTCCCTCCTGATGAGAGGATCGTTGGTGATGACGATGGCGATGATTTCCCCCTCCCGGAGGGAAGTGTCCCTGGCAGAACAGCTCCACCGGAGCCCTAGATTGGTTCTGCCAAGGTTCCGCCTTGTGGCGGCGGAGTCTCATCCTGAAAGCTGGCTTATGATTTTTTCCTCAACGAAAGACTCCATATAGTAGAAGATGGGCATCGGAGGGCCACCAGGGGACCCACGAGGCAGGGGGCGCGCCCAGGGGTAGGGCGCGCCCCCACCCTCGTGGGCAGGGTGTGGCCCCCCTCTGGAACTTCTTGCGCTCAGTATTTTTTATATATTCTGAAAATGACTTCCGTGAAGTTTCAGTACTTTTGGAGCTGTGCAGAATAAGTCTCTAATATTTGCTCCTTTTCCAGCCCAGAATCCCAGCTGCCGGCATTCTCCCTCTTTATGTAAACCTTGTAAAATAAGAGAGAATAGGCATAAGTATTGTGATATAATGTGTAATAACAGCCCATAATGCAATAAATATCGATATAAAAGCATGATGGAAAATGGACGTATCAACTCCCCCAAGCTTAGACCTCGCTTGTCCTCAAGCGAAAGCCGAAATAGAAAAATATGTCCACATGTTTAGAGATAGAGGTGTCAATAAAAATAAAATACAGACATGAGGGCATCATGATCATTCTTAGAACAACAACTTATATAATTCTTGTCATATGATCTCTTATGCTAGAGTAACAATTCAATCACAATTTCAAGTATGAATCATAAACTTCATTGAAAACTAACAAACTATAATCTCGGTCATTGAAGCAATTGCAATTTATCATAACATAGTAAAGAGTCAATATAAGGGCTTTTCAGCAAGTCCACATACTCAACTATCATATAGTCTTTCACAATTGCTAACACTCATGCAATACTTATGGGTATGGAGTTTTAATCGGACACAGTGAAAGATAGGGGCTTATAGTTTTGTCTCCCAACGTTTTACCTCAAGGGTAATGTCAACAATAATAGCCCATGAAAACTCACATCCAATTAGCCATATATACCAGGATCTTTCCAACATATTGTGCTTGCTGAAAGATAAAATGTAAAAAGGAAAGGTGAAGATCACCATGAGTCTTATGTAAGGTAGGAGATAAAAGTAAAAGATAGGCCCTTCGCAGAGGGAAGCAGAGGTTGTCATGCGCTTTTATGGTTGGATGCACAAAATCTTAATGCGAAAGAACGTCACTTTATATTGCCACTTGTGATATGGACCTTTATTATGCAGTCTGTCGCTTTTATTTCTTCCATATCACACGATCGTATAAAACTTATTTTCTCCCACACTAATAAATCATACATATTTAGAGAGCAATTTTTATTGCTTGCACCGATGACAACTTACTTGAAGGATCTTACTCAATCCATAGGTAGATATGGTGGACTCTCATGGCAAAACTGGGTTTAGGGATATTTGGAAGCATAAGTAGTATCTCTACTTGGTGCAATGAATTTGGCTAGCATGAGGGAGAAAGGCAAGCTCAACATGTTGGATGATCCACGACAATATAATTTATCTCAGATGTAAGAAAACATAACCCATTACGTTGTCTTCCTTGTCCAACTCAACTCTTTAGCATGTCATATTTTAATGAGTGCTGACAATCATAAAAGATGTCCAAGATAGTATATTTATATGTGAAGACCTCTCTTTCTTTATTACTTCCTATTAATTGCAACGATGACCAAAACTGTGTTTGTCAACTCTCAACAACTTTTATTCATCATACTCTTTCTATGTGAAGTCATTACTCTCCATAAGATCCATATGATATTTTTTTTCTTTTTCTCTTTTCTTTTATTCACTCAAGATCATGGCAAAATAATCAAGCCCTTGACTCAACACTAAACTTTATTATATAGCTCACGGACTCGATTAGATAGAAGGATCATAAAGCAGAACTCACAACTAGATAATACTAAAACTTTATGCTACTAGATCAAGATATTACCAAAAGGATCGAACTAAGAAAAACGGTAAAGATAGAAGTGATGGTGATACGATACCGCGGCACCTCCCCCAAGCTTGGCAGCTACCAAGGGGAGTGCCCATACACATATGATTATGTCTCCTTTTTCGGGGATGGTGATGTGATATTCTTGGCGATGATGCCCCTCAGGATACGATTCTCCTCCTCGAGCTTATTGACTGGCTGCTTGAGGTCCATTATTTCCTTTCGAAGCTTTCCTGTAACGGCCAAAGCTCCTTGCACCCAAGGGTGTTGCATAGCTGCGGGAGAACAAGTGACACTCTTCTTCATATTTTCATAAGAAAGAAATCTAACATTGGAAGGGATAACCGAGTTTGGGATAGCCGAGCTCTGTAGTTCCCCCATTATGAATCCAGCTCGGAAGCGATAAGTGACTTCTTGATCCTCCTCCATGGCATCTATCCTCTTCAAATCAGCCTCCATCTCTTCCTCCGTTGCTGGCCCAAAGTGGCCAGCATTGCTGTTTGTCATTGATCTCGATGCCGGATGAGACACCCGGCTCTCACATATTGACTCTTGAGAAGACATCTTTCTCTAATCTGCAGCAGTAATAGCTCGAAACACAAACAGAGGATAATTGCGTGATACAGGAGTCAAAACCTTCGGGAGATTATATAATGAATTTTTACCGACCAAAATTCGTATCGTACAAGAAAACGGAGTCCGGAGAGAGCACGAGGTGCCCACGAGGCAGGGGGCGCGCCCAGGGGGGTAGGGTGCACCCTCCACCCTCGTGGAGCCCTCGTGTCCTTCTCGGACTGCTTCTTATTTTTCTATTTTTCTAAATATTCCAAAATGGAGAAAAATTTCCATTAGAACTATTTTGGAGTCGGTTTACTTACCGTACCACATACCTATTCCTTTTCGGAGTCTGAAACGTTCCGGAAAGTGTCCCTTATGTATTCCTCCGGGGTTATGGTTCAATAACATTGGTTTCAGCATTTATAGGATTATCTGAGATATAAATGTTTGTTTCTTTGACCGTTCACCACCTTTGGATTTGTGCCTTCGAAGTTGTTGTTTTTTATGGCACCGGAACGGTAGACCTCCTCGATAACGTAAGGACCTTCCCATTTAGAGAGAAGCTTTCCTGCAAAAAATCTTAAACAGGAGTTGTATAGCAATACATAATCACCTACATTAAACTCACACTTTTGTATTCTTTTGTCATGCCATCTTTTAACTTTTTCTTTAAATAATTTGGCATTCTCATGGGCTTGGGTTCTACATTCATCAAGTGAGCTAATGTCAAATAACCTCTTCTCACTGGCAAGTTTGAAATCATAGATGAGCTCTTTAATGGCCCAATAAGCCTTATGTTCTAGTTCGATAGGTAAGTGACATGCTTTTCCATAGACCATTTTATACGGAGACATACCCATAGGATTTTTATATGCAGTTCTATAGGCCCATAATGCATCATCAAGTTTCTTGGACCAATTCTTTCTAGATCTATTAACAGTCTTTTGCAAAATTAATTTGAGTTCTCTATTGGTCAATTCTACTTGACCACTAGACTATGGGTGATAAGGAGATGCAATTATATGATTAACATCATACTTAGCAAGCATTTTATGGAAAGCACCATGAATGAAATGTGAACCACCATCAGTCATTAAATATCTAGGGACTCCAAACCTCGGAAAATAGCTTCTTTAATCATCTTAATAGAGGTGTTATGATCAGCACTACTAGTTGGAATAGCTTGTACCCACTTAGTAACGTAATCAACAACAACTAAAATATGTGTATATCCATTAGAGGCAGGAAACGGTCCCATATAATCAAAGCCCCAAACATCAAATGGTTCAATAACAAGTGAATAATTCATAGGCATTTCTTGATGTCTACTAGTATTACCAATTCTTTGACATTCATCACAAGATAAAACAAACTTACGAGCATCCTTGAAGAGAGTAGGCCAATAAAAACCGGATTGCAATACCTTATGTGCAGTTCTATCTCCAGCGTGGTGTCCTCCATAAGCTTCAGAGTGACACTTGCATAGGATATGTTCCTGTTCATGCTCAGGTACACAATGTCTAATAACACCATCTACTCCTTCTTTATAAAGGTGTGGGTCAACCCAGAAGTAATGTCGTAAATCATAGAAGAACTTTTTCTTTTGCTGGTATGTGAAACTAGGTGGTATAAACTTAGCAACAATGTAATTAGCATAATCAGCATACCATGGAGCAGTATGAGAAGCATTTATGACATTTAATTGTTCATCAGGAAAGCTATCATCAATAGGTAGTGGGTCATCAAGAACATTTTCCAACCTAGACAAGTTATCTGCAACGGGGTTCTCAGCTCCCTTTCTATCAATAATATGTAAATCAAATTCTTGTAGCAAGAGAACCCATCTAATAAGTCTAGGTTTAGCATCTTTGTTTTCCTTAAGATATTTAATAGCAGCATGATCCATGTGAATAGTTACTTTAGAATCAACAATATAAGGTCTAAACTTATCACAAGAAAATACAACTGCTAAGAATTCTTTTTCAGTAGTAGCATAATTTCTCTAGGCATTGTCTAGAGTTTTACTAGCATATTGAATAACATTTAATTTCTTATCAACTCTTTTCCCTAGAACATCACCTACAACATAATCACTAGCATCACACATAATTTCAAAAGGTAGATTCCAATCAGGTGGCTGAACAATAGGTGTAGAGATCAAGGCTTTCTTAAGTATTTCAAATGCTTCTACACAATCATCATCAAAGACGAATGGTAAATCTTTTTGTAATAAATTAGTCAGAGGCCGAGAAATTTTTGAGAGGTCCTTAATGAATCTCCTATAAAAACCGGCATGACCAAGGAAACTTCTTATACCTTTGATGTCATTGGGACACGACATCTTTTCAATAGCATCAACTTTAGCTTTATCAACTTCAATGCCTCTTTCAAAAATTTTGTGCCCAAGACAATACCTTCATTAACCATAAAGTGGCATTTCTCCCAATTCAAGACAAGGTTAGTTTCTTCACATCTCTGCAAAACTTGATCAAGGTTGCTTAAGCAATCATCAAAAGAGGATCCATAAACGGAGAAATCATCCATGAATACCTCACATATCTTTTCACAAAAATCAGAAAATATAGCCATCATGCATCTTTGTAAGGTAGCAGGTGCATTGCATAAACCAAAAGGCATACATCTATAAGCAAAAGTATCGAAAGGGCAAGTAAAAGTGGTCTTGGATTGATCATCAGCTGACACAGGTATTTGAGAGAAACCATAATAACCATCTTGAAAGCAAAAGTGTGTATGTTTGGATAATCTTTCTAGCATTTGATCAATAAAAGGTAAGGGGTAATGATCTTTTTAGTAGCCTTATTTAATTTGCGGAAATCAATTACCGTCCTATAACCTGTAATAATTCTTTGCAGAATCAATTCATCTTTATCATTAGGAATGACAGCAATACCTCCTTTCTTAGGAACACAATGGACAGGACTTACCCACTAACTATCAGCAATGGGACAAATTATACCTGCCTCACGGAGCTTTAGTATTTCTTTTCTTACCACTTCTTTCATCTTAGGATTTAGTCGTCGTTGGTGATCAATAACTGGTTTGGCATCTTTCTCCAAATTTATTTTGTGTTGACATAGAGTGGGACTAATGCCCTTAAGATCATCAAGAGTATATCCAATAGCAGCACAATGCTTATTCAGAGTTTTCAATAATTTTACTTCCTCCTTCTCTGAAAGGTTAGCACTAATAATAACAGGATATATCTTCTTTTCATCAAGATAAGCATATTTAAGAGTATCGGGCAATGGTTTAAGCTCAAACACGGGATCACCCTTGGGTGGAGGAGGATCCCCTAAGATTTCAACAGGCAAGTTGTGTTTCAAAATAGGTCCCTGTTTAAAGAACACTTCATCTATTTCCCTTCTTTCATTCATAAACATATCATTTTCATGGTCTAGCAAATATTGTTCTAAAGGATCACTAGGAGGTACAGCAATAGAAGCAAGACCAATAACACTACAAGAAATATGTCAACTTGTGACCCTCAATATTGGCCGCTGAAAGGTCATAGTTTTTCATTTGCGAACTTTTTTTGACCAAAAATAGAAGGTCAAAAGCTGGCGGCGATAAACTGAAATTTGCGACCTTCTCTGTGAGAAGGTCGTAGACGTTAACGACCAAAACAGAAGGTCGTTGAACCCATGACGTTTTGTTTTGGTCACTGGCTGTCTGTCCAGGCCACGTCAGATCCGACGTGGCAATTTGACGTGGAAAAATTGCGACCAATTGAAAAGGTCATTGACAAGATTCATCCCGGTCCAATTCGGTGTTTTACATGGGCCGTGCCCATTAATTCAGCCTTTTTAACATATATTTTCTGTTCATTTTCGGTAGCTACATGGGCCTAGCCCAACATTTTAGCCTTTTTATTTCATGGATCATGGCCTTTTTGTGATCTATTTCGTTTTTGGGCCTAAGCCTTTTTATTTACTCGGCCATCGCCTTTTCACAATTGATTCTTTTCGTAATTCTGTTCATTTTTCCTGAATTGTTTGATTTGTGGCCTTTTTAGGGCCCAAATAGTATATGTTTCATTTCCAACATATCAATAATAAAGTATCCGCAATAAATAACCAGTATTTTGGTCAAGAGAGCCCCAATCACGCAAATTTTCATAAATGACGACCAAAATGAGTATATAATATATATTACAATCATGCCATAGTTCACATCATCCAGGAATTTAGAACAACTACACAAGTGCTGCTATGAAGTACTATAACAACCATTCACATCATCGAGGAACATGTAATTAGCTACAAAGACGAAGCGTTCCCTTTTTCCAACTTCTTGACCCTAGAGCTCCTATAAAAGACAGGAAATGATCATTATCATGGCTGTGAATTCAGAATGAAAGCAATATCCTTGAACATACAACAACTAGGAAAAGAATACTGAATAAAATAATAAAAAAATACACAAGCAGCTAGGGGTCGATCCTTAAGCATGAGAGCACGAATAACAGTAGCAACCATGAGTAAATATTAGCAAATAGTATATTGGTGGAAAAAAAGTAAATACCAGCAAGCTCCAAGAAGACTCCAAGAAATTGCTGGCTCACAATACAATCATGCTTTTGACAACAAATACTACTAGAATTAAGGCGCTGAACATATTCTAAGCAGTGTCAACACCATGGCAGTAACAATTAACAGTAGCAGCTAGCAGGACATCAATCAAGCACAACTAAGCTACTAATGTTCACCAAATTTAAATTTTTTTCCATCTAGTTAACAAAAGTACAACACCACACTTAGGAACTCGGAGCAAGAAAAAGATCATGTTGCTTAGGAGCTACCACAAATGACACTGATCAAGGGCAAAAACAAGTTGGTATGATATCATTCATTCATTCGTTCTCATCACGATCATACATCGAATTCATTAATGGTTACGGGTTCATTTCTTGACATAGCATTGGAAAATCACAAGAATAGTATATGAATCAAAGTGTCCAGATAAGTAGATAACACATGGAGGTTACAATCACATAGCAAAGGAAGAGTGGGACAGACCGAGGACTTACCCTCTGGACAGATCAAAGGCTTCATGCTTCCTCACACTTCTTCTTCCTCGGTGGACAAATCAATGACTTCACTTCCTCTTCCTCATGCACCAACAGGAAGACCATCTCAAACACCTTAGTGCCAACAACCTGCAAAACAGCACAACCATCCACACATTAAGGACTGACTTCAGATCAGTGGGTCCATTGACATAAGGCAATAAGAAACTGTACTCACACAGCGACAATCACCAGCATTCCCAACAATGATCTGGGTCTCTAGTTTACTGTTTATTTCCTCTAGGTACATCAATTAATTCAGTACAAATTGTTAGCTCGCTGCTAGCTTGTGTAGGTACAACAATGCTATCAATCAATTAATTCAGTCCGAGAAGTTAACAACAAGGTTGTTTAGGTACACCACCGGGACTGAAATACTAATCAGAAGAGTGATTGATACTTGTGGCTAAGAGTGATCATGCTGAGTGAATCAACAGATTCTCAACTACGAGCACACATGAACATCCTAAGCTTACGATCTACGGTAAGTTAGGGTCAATGAAAAATTAATTAGCTAAAATAAACTACTCGTGGGAGAAACTACACGCAGTGCTACGTCCTCAGTTCAAACTTACCGACACCGAATCTGAATTAGACTAGCTGACAGCTTGGCACAGAAACTGAAGAAGAATGATGAAGCAGCAGCGAAATGCTTATGGTACGTACCTTTGGAAGCCATCATCAGCATGAAGCTTCACCGGCATAGAAGCTAACCGGTGCATCATGGCCCTCCAGTTCTTCCAGAAGCTTAAAAGCTTGCTTATTCCAGACTACGATAGATTGATCATTACCTCCAAAAACTATTTTTCCATGATCTGAACTAATAGCTCAAACTGTCCTGCAAGAATTTAAGTGGCAGCAGTTAATCTAGACTGTATTTGAGTAGACAAATCAGCATAACAAGTTAAGCCCCTGAATACTCTATGATGCTGCTAGAAAGACAAAAGACCAATCAAAAGTACTTGAAGGTCTATGACTAGTCTGTTGATAACCACTACTGTGAACGCATCAACCATATAACACAAAAAGACCTTACAACACTTTACAATTAATGTTACTATTGTCCTATGATTCTCAACAACTTTATGAATGAGAGCAAGAACACTCCTCCCAGAACCAATGCATGAATATTATTTTTTCGTCGTATGAAAGCAAGTGTAGAATTGATCCAATGCTCGGCCAAAAAAGGAAAAGGAAAAAAGGCTATCACATTCCTTGGTTCATATAACGGACCTTTAGACATAAAGGGGCCATGCTTCAAAGGGTAGATATAGGGTGTGCAACTATTACATGCAACCCCATGCCCATGCATTTGCAAGATGGTTCAAGTTACGTTACACAAAAGACTCCAAATAACAGTAATAATGATGCATGCTTGAACATGTATACTGAGAAAAGTCAACTATTTGCTTGCATTATATAGTGTCTCGGATGAGCAATTGTAATTAGTTAGTCAGATTACTATACACCCAACCATGATACAAGATACAAAATTAAGTTTAAATGCAATGTTCACACAACTAACAGTTCCATTTGAGTGATTTGGATGACATTTTCTACCTTGTATGCCCTCTAAGTGTTGCTCGAAGTTCAGAACCACGCAAACTTGGATCCCAAACTTTTACCCGCATGCAAAATCACTGTATCAATCATAATCCACATTAAGGGCACACATGCATACGCACAATTGTTCATGACGAGATTTCATTGTATCAATCACTATCGACAGAGAATCTAAAAACGATTTACAGTACTATTCAATCTAAATTATAGATTATCCCACTACCATCTACAATTTAGTCTGAAACCAACAAGCTAGATTCATCCGCGACAATCTACAATTCAGTAAACCATCGCAATACTGTTCGCTTTTTGTTAAACCGACGAGACTAAACAACTAGCATGATTTCAGAAATGATCAAACCGTGTAGTAGACAGACATATCATGTGACTGCTGCAGACTGAACCTTTTTTATAGACACATGGCTGCTTGAATACAAGCACAAGCAGGACCAAACAGAAAAAAAGACCTTCTATGGCATCATGTTCCTGTAGTAGCAGGCATGGTGGGTTGGAGGTGGAGCAGAGCATCTTCTCCATGGACCTCCTCTCTCTTCCACATGCCCTTGATTTCCTTGACACAATACAAGCAGACGAGATGGTATAATACACACGTACATCCGATGTTGGAGGAGATGAATTAATGAAGAAAAGTAAAAGAAGAAGAAAAGGAGGATAGGGAAGGAAGGAGGGATTGGTACCCACCCTGGACCTGGACAGGGCGTTTCGGGCGTGGTTGAGGAGAAGGAGCTTCATCACCTTGGACTTGGAGGCTGTATGTAACCAAGGGAAGGATTGGAATTCAGAATCAGTAGGCCTTATCGATCTAAGAAATGAATCTATCTGAAGTTGTGAGAGATAGAGAGAGAGAGGAGAGGAGGGAGTTACCGGCGGCGGGAATGGCTGGTTTGGGAGGAGGACGCGAATCTGCATGAGGACATCGCCTTCGCTGGTGGGGACGTACGGGGCCGGAGAAGATTCGTTGGTGGTGGGGACGGTGGCCGGCGTGTAGCTTGGGTGGATCCTCCTCGAGGAGCTTGGCCTTGGCATGGCAGATCTCGGCGTTGAGCACGCTCCGTCGATGGTGGGAGAGGCGGCTGACCGAGCAAATCAATGAGAAGGGGTCAGAGGTTGCGGCCGTGAGAGGCAAATCGCCAGTAAAATGACTCAGCTATGGGAGGAAACGAACCTGATTTGGCCAGAGGGGACCGCTGCGTGTCCTCGCCATCGTGGATCCGGCCGCCATCTCGCACGCACGGCCTGGATGCCCCCGCTGCGTCGTGGTCGAAGTGGAGAATATGGCGAGGTCGGGGATGGAGCTGAAGGAGCCGAACGGGGTGGAAGGCGGGACGAGCGCGGCGGCCCTGCGTCGGAAGGTGGCGAGTGAGGACTCTGGGACCACGCGCGGAGTGGGGTGGCTCCCCTACCGGCATGGAGAAGGAGGCTACGTCGCAGATGGGGAAGCGGTTGGCAGTGCCGCCGCCGGCCGTGGCGGTGGTGGTGCGGGAGAGAGAGGGAGAGAGGTTGGGTGGCGGCGACAGAGGAGGGGAATGAATCGCGGAGGAGGAGGAGGGACGCCATGGCCTCGCCTGGACCAGTGGATGAAGGCGAAGGGAGGGGGATGGCGGAGACGAAGTCGGCGGTGGTGGATGGGCGGCAAAGGTGGGGGAGAGGGAGGGGAGGGGAGGGTGCAGACCGACGGCGAGGGGAGAGGGAGGTGGGTGCCGGATCTGGATCTGGAGCGGCGGTGGGAGCGCTAGGGTTCGAGTGCGGGTCTGTGGACCGGGATTTGTGGGGTGAGAGGGTGAGGGAGTTTCTTTTTTGAGACAAAGAGGGGGTGAGGGAGAAAGGGCTGCCGTCGGATCCGGGAGCATCTGATGGCATTGTAGGCACGATCCGCGTGACATGTTCCTGGACCAATAAGAACCCAGTACACGTTATGACCATCTAAATTGGTCGTAATCTAATAAAAATAAGGTGTTGAATCATATAAACAATTTTGTGATTTGATAAATTCAAAAAAAATAAAAACATTCTCATTGTGTCACCAAATGTGACCTAGATTTTAGGAAAACTAACAAACTTGGAATTGGAATAGGACAAATATCTTTAAAAAGTGTTTTGAGAAATGAGTTCTAGGAAAAAATCAATTTATATTTTCGGACTGACAAAATTCTTTTTTTGTGAAGAATCTACCAAATATTTGTTTGAAAATGGCACCACACCATTTTCCAAAACTATAAGACTGCATTTTATGTAAAGTGGACCAAATCTTAACATGTAAAATGCTTTCGATCCACCTCTGATCAAAAAGACAAATTATGTTTCAAAAAAGAATCTACCTAAGCATTCTTTTGTTTTTCTTCTACTTTTTCACATGAAAAATTCAAAAAAAATGATCTCATATTGTGCACAAGGGTGCATCTTGAAATGGCAAACAATGTTGCCTAAGGGACTTTTGATTTTCTTTGCACGGAAAATTCATTTTCCATTTTTTGAGTGCCCGAAATGAGTTTTTTGTGAAGGACCTACCATATATTTCTTGAAAAATTGGACCAAATCAATTTTCTAAAATACTAGGCCATATTTAATTCACAATTGACCAAATAATTGAGTGTCAAAAGTTTTGATCCACCTCTCGTGAAAAAGACAAATGTTCTCCGATTCAGCAAGAAGCAGCTCAAATTTGAACTGCACCTGCCTCATATTTTGCTTTTTATTTGTTCCAAAAATCAATTCTATGTACATAAGTATCTATTTAATCAGAGAAACAACAAAAGTTTTCCAAGATTCAACCACTAGCTAGGAACGGTCAAGCCCGCCATTTTGACCGCATTTTGAAACGGGCATAAAAAATTCAAAAAAATCAAAAAAAATGGAAAAACTTCGCATTATGTAATTATATGTGACCAAGTTTCCAGGAAAAATAATAAACTTGTAATATGTCAATTATTTTAAAAAAGTATTCTCAGAAACGAGCTATCATGCGTGAAGATTCATGACTTTCAAGCCAAATGATCAATCTTATGGCCACATTCATGGCATATTTTTCAAATGATCCCATATTGTGCACAAGGGTGCATCTTGGAATTCAAACAATGTTCCCTAAGGGAGTTTTCATTTTATTTTCATGAAAAATTCATTTTCAATTTTCCGATTGCCCAAAATGAGTTTTTTTGTGAAGGACCTACCATATATTTGTTGCAAAATTGGACCTAATCAATTTTATAAAATACTAGGACATATTTAATTCCCAATTTACCAAATGGTTGGATGTCAAAAGTTTTGATCCACCTCTGGTGAAAAAGACAAATTTTCGCCGATTCAGTAGGAAGCTGGTCAAATTTGAACTGCAGCTGCCTCATAGTTTGCTCTTTATTTTTTACAAAAATAATTTCTAGGTACATAAGTATCTATTTAATCAGAGAAACATCAAATTTTTTTCAAGATTCAACCACTAGCTAGGAACGGTCAAGCCCGCCGTTTTGAGCGCATTTTGAAACAGGCATAAAAAATTCAAAAAAATTCAAAAAATTGGAAAACCTTCACATTGTGTCATTATATGTGACCAAGTTTCCAGGAAAAATAATAAACTTGTAATATGGCAATTATTTTAAAAAAGTGCTCTCAAAAATGAGCTATCATGCATGAAGATTCATGGCTTTCAAGCCAAATGATCAATCTTATGGCCACATTCATGGCATAGTTTGTTCAAATGATCTCATATTGTACACAAGGGTGCATATTGTAATTCCAAACAATGTTGCCTAAGGGAGTTTTCATTTTCTTTTCACGGAAAATACATTTTGCATTTTCTGAGTGCCTGAAATGAGTTTTTTTGTGTGAAGGACCTACCATATATTTTTTGCAAAATTGGACCTAATCAATTTTATAAAATACTAGGCCATATTTAATGCACAATTGACAAAATGGTTGGGTGTCAAAAGTTTTGATCCACCTCTGGTGAAAAAGACAAATTCCCGTCGATTAAGGAGGAAGCGAGTCAAATTTGAACTGCAGCTGCCTCATAGTTTGCTCTTTATTTTTTCCAAAAATCATTTCTAGGTACATAAGTATCTATTTAATCAGAGAAACATCAAAAAATTTCTAAGATTCAACCACTAACTAGGAACGGTCAAGCCCGCCGTTTTGACCGCATTTTGAAACGGGCATAAAAAATTCAAAAAATTGGAAAACCTTCGCATTGTGTCATTATATGTGACCAAGTTTCCAAGAAAAATAATAAACTTGTAATACGGCAATTATTTTAAAAAAGTGTTCTCAGAAATGAGCTATCATGCGTGAAGATTCATGGCTTTCAAGCCAAATGGTCAATCTTATGGCCACATTCATGGCATAGTTTGTTCAAATGATCTCATATTGTGCACAAGGCTGCATCCTGGAATTCCAAACAATGTTGCCTAACCGAGTTTTCATTTTCTTTTCACGGAAAATACATTTTCCATTTTCCGAGTGCCCGAAATGAGTTTTTTGTGAAGGACCTACCATATATTTGTTGCAAAATTGGACCTAACCAATTCTATAAAATACTAGGACATATTTAATGCACAATTGACAAAATGGTTGGGTGTCAAAAGTTTTGATCCACCTCTGGTGAAAAAGACAAATTCCTGATGATTCAGCAGGAAGCGGGTCAAATTTGAACTGTAGCTGCCTCATAGTTTGCTCTTTATTTTTTCCAAAAATCATTTCTAGGTACATAAGTATTTATTTAATCAGAAATAGATGGTTTGGTGGCGAGACATTGAGGTTTTTATGGTGGCTGAGGGCCCCAACTCTAGAGCTCGTAAGCTTGCATGCCCGCCGCGTGGTCACCGCATGACCGTGGCGTTGCCATGTGTTCTGGGCAGCCTAGGCATGTCTAGTGGGTTGGGCACTCCCCAGGTAGGTGCTAGGAAGAAAATTACAACATAAGATTCTCATGAGGAGACCGAACACATGGACATGACACATAGGCAAAACTGATGAGGTGGCGCCTAGTCATAGCAACCCACCACAATTTACAAGGTTATGACCATCTATATTGGTCGTGATCAGCTAGAAATAAGGCAGCGGACCAGTGCTATCTGCTTTATGACCATTTTGTGTAAGGAAATTACGACCTTTCTGACCAAAATGGTCGTTATAGTTTAGGGTTTGGAGCCCCCCGAACAGCTTTTGACCAATTGGTCTGAAATGGTCATAGATCTATGACCAATTCTTCCAGGGTCACTGACAGAACGTCACTAGTTGACATATTTCTTGTAGTGTAATTTCATCTTTACTAGGCAATTCTTCTTCACGGTGTTGTCTACGAAATTTAGAAAAGTTGAACTCATGAGACATATCACCTAAACCAATAGTAATAACATCCTTTTTGCAGTCTATTCTAGCATTAAAAGTGTTCAAGAAGGGTCTACCAAATATAATGGGACAAAAGCTATATTGTGGGGAACCAAGAACAAGAAAATCAGCAGGATATTTAGTTTTCGCACACAACACTTCAACATCTTTAACAATTCCCATTGATGAAATAGTATCTCTATTGGGAAGTTTAATGGTGACATCAATTTCTTCTAACTCAGCGGGTACAATATCATGCATAATTTCTTTGTATAAATCAATAGGTATTGCACTAGCACTAGCACCCATGTCACACAAGCCATGATAACAATGATCTCCTATTTTAACAGAAATAACATGCATGCCTACCACAGGTCTACGTTTATCTATAGCACAAGGTTTAGCAATTCTAGTAATTTCATCATAGAAATAAATAACATGCCCATCAATATTATCAGCGAAGAGATCCTTAACAATAGCAATATTAGGTTCAACTTTAACTTGCTCAGGAGGTGTATAGGTTCTAATATTGCTTTTACGAACCACAGTTGAAGCTTTAGCATGATCTTTTATCCTAACAGGAAAAGGCGGTTTATCAACACAAGTAGTAGGAATAATAGGATCATTATGAGTGATAGTCTTTTCTTCAACTTTAATAGGTGCAGCTACTTTTACTTCTATGGGAGGATGATATTTAAACCACTTCTCCTTAGGGAGATCAACATGAGTAGCAAAAGATTCACATAAAGAAGCTACTATCTCAGAGTCAAGTCCATATTTAGTGCTAAATTTACGGAAAACATCGGTATCCATAAAAGATTTAACACAATCAAACTTAGGTGTCATACCTGACTTCTTACCTTCGTCGAGATCCCAATCTTCAGAGTTGCGTTTATTTCTTTCCAATAAATCCCATTTGAATTCAATAGTCTTCATCATAAAAGAGCCAGCACAGGAAGTATCAAGAATGGTGCGATTGTTATCAGAAAGCCGAGCATAATTTTTTTGGATAATCATTTCTCTTGAGAGCTCATGATTGGGGCATGAATATAACATTGATTTAAGCCTCCCCCAAGCTTGAGCGATGCTTTCTCCTTTGCGAGGCCAAAAATTATATATGTAATTGCGATCACGATGAACACGATGCATAGGATAAAATTTCTGGTGAAATTCCAATTTCAATCATTCGTAGTTCCATGATCCCATATCATCGCATAGCCTATACCATGTCAATGCGTCTCCCTCCAAAGATAAAGGGAATACCTTCTTCTTGATAACATCATCGGGCATACCTGCAAGCTTAAATAATCCACAAACTTCATCCACATATATTAGGTGCTCATCAGGATGTAATGTTCCGTCTCCTGCAAAAGGATTAGCTAGCAGTTTTTCTATCATACCCAAAGGAATTTCAAAGTAGACATTTTCATTTTCAGTAGGTTCAGTAGGTTGAGGAGCAACTCTTAGCTCTACTGGTCGGGGTGAAGATACCCCGAACAAGCCCCTCAGAGGATTACTTTCCATAGTAACAAGTGACAGTAAATTTCAGCACACTATATAGATTTTTTCCTTACCAAATTCCACCTACCAAAGGCGTTTCACTCCCCAGCAACGGCGCCAGAAAAGAGTCTTGATGACCCACAAGTATAGGGGATCTATCCTAGTCCTTTCGATAAGTAAGAATTTCAAACCCAACGAGGAGCAGAAGGAAATGATAAGCGGTTTTCAGCAAGGTATTCTCTGCAAGCACTGAAATTATAGGTAACAGATAGTTTTGTGATAGGATAATTTGTAACGAGCAACAAGTAACAAAAGTAAATAAAGTGCAACAAGGTGGCCCAATCCTTTTTGTAGCAAAGGACAAGCCTGGAAAAATTCTTATATAGAGAAAAGCGCTCCCGAGGACACATGGGAATTATCGTTAAGCTAGTTTTCATCACATTCACATGATTCGCGTTCGGTACTTTCATAATCTGATATGTGGGTGGACCGGTGCTTGGGTGCTGTCCTTACTTGGACAAGCATCCCACCTATGATTAACCTCTATTGCAAGCATCCGCAACTACAACAAAAGTATTAAGGTAAACCTAACCATAGCATGAAACATATGGATCCAAATCAGCCCCTTACGAAGCAACACATAAACTAGGGTTTAAGCTTCTGTCACTCTAGCAACCCATCATCTACTTATTACTTCCCAATTCCTTCCTCTAGGCCCAAATAATGATGAAGTGTCATGTAGTCGACGTTCACATAACACCACTAGAGGAGAGACAACATACATATCATCAAAATATCAAACGAATAATAAATTCACATGACTACTAATAGCAAGACTTCTCCCATCTCCTCAGGAACAAACGTAACTACTCACAAAGCATATTCATGTTCATAATCAGAGGGGTATTAATATGCATATAGGATCTGAACATATGATCTTCCACTAAGTAAACCAACTAGCATCAACTACAAGGAGTAATCAACACTACTAGCAACCCACAGGTACCAATCGTAGAATTAGAGACAAGAATTGGATACAAGAGATGAACTAGGGTTTGAGAGGAGATGGTGTTGGTGAAGATGTTGATGGATATTAACCCCCTCCCGATGAGAGGATCATTGGTGATGACGATGGCGATGATTTCCCCCTCTCGGAGGGAAGTGTCCCCGGCAGAACAGCTCCGCCGGAGCCCTAGATTGGTTCCACCAAGGTTCCGCCTCGTGGCGGCGGAGTCTCATCCCGAAAGTTGGCTTATGATTTTTTCCTCAATGAAAGACTCCATATAGCAGAAGATGGGCATCGGAGGGCCACCAGGGGACCCACGAGGCAGGGGGGCGCGCCCAGGGGGGTAGGACGCGCCCCCACCCTCCTGGGCAGGGTGTGGCCCCCCTCTGGAACTTCTTGTGCTCAGTATTTTTTATATATTCTGAAAATGACTTCCATGAAGTTTCACGACTTTTGGAGCTATGCAGAATAGGTCTCTAATATTTGATCCTTTTCCAGCCCAGAATCCCAGCTGCCGGCATTCTCCCTCTTTATGTAAACATTGTAAATAAGAGAGAATAGGCATAAGTATTGTGACATAATGTGTAATAACAACCCATAATGCAATAAATATCGATATAAAAACATGATGCAAAATGGACATATCATGGTGCACCACCTCGGAAGCAGTCCGGCATAAAGCTCGGGCGCTAGTGGCTGGCTCCATAGAAGACATTTCCGGCATTAAGCTTGGCTAAACTCCTTCAACTTTTTTGAACCAAGGTGATTTATGACACCTCGGATATAGTCCGGCGTTGGATCTTGGATACATTCCGACGTTGGAGCTCGGATACAGTCCAACGTTGGAGCTTGGACATAGTCCGGCGTTGGAGCTCGGATACAGTTCGGCATTGGAGCTCGGCTGTAACAATACTCTTTGGATACATTGCAACGTTGGAGATCGGAAGCGGTCCGACGTTGGTGCTCGGCTACAAAAGATACCTCGAATCCAGTCCGGAGTTGGAGCTCGGATGCAAGAGGATGCTGCCGCATGGGAACAACTTCAAACCCAAGGTGTGGCGTAAAAATAATAAGGTATTGTTAAAGGTCGAAGACTTAAAGGGGATCCTCGGATACCAGACGTGTAAACTCTTCGGATTCACTTCGGCGATCCTCAAGATTAAAGATGAGACGATTTGTTGAGCCAGTTTTCAAGACCGACGACCGAAGATGAAGAACAGTTCGGAAGAATCGACAAGCATCCCCAACTTGAAGACCGGTCCAGGGGGCTACTGACGGTGTCCTGGACTAGGAGGTACCCACCACGTCATCCCCCGACCAGATGGATCAGGCCGAGGACCCCCATGGCGGCTCATTCATGGGCTAGTTCGGACAGCCCCTGCCGCATACAAGGAAGACTCCACAAGACTTGGCGCCCAAGACAAGGACTCTCCTAAAACCCTAGGCCTACGGTGCATATATAAACCAAGGCCAGGCTAGTCAATAGACAATCTCATATTCATTAGATCAATCTCGTGGTAGACATATGTACTCTGTACTACACCCCATACAAATACAATCAAAAGCAGGATGTAGGGTTTTACCTCCATCAAGAGGGCCCGAACCTAGGTAAAATCTTGTGTCCATGTTACCATCGCTCCAAGACACCTAGCTTGGGACCCCTACTACGAGATCAGTCGGTTTTGACACCGACACCTGTACCAAATGATGAAGGGAACACATGACTTTGTCTGGAGTGATGCTGCTGATTATGCGTTTAAAACCTTGAAGAAACAATTAGCTGAGCCGCTGATCCTTGTTGCTCCTATTGATATAGAGCCCTTATTGTTATATGTGGCTGCCAATAGCTGAGCTGTCAATGTGGCAAATGTTGTGGAAAGGAAGGAATCATGCAAGGAGTATCAGGTTCAATAGCCGGTTTATTACATCAGTGAGGTGCTCATTGAGTCCAAGCAGAGATATCCACATTGGCATAAGCTAGTATATGGGGTGTTCATGACTAGTCGAAAGCTCAAGCAATATTTCCTTGGTCATCCTGTCACTGTGGTTAGTTCTGCTCCTTTAGGAGATATTATTCATAACAGAGAAGCCACAGGTCGGGTAGCTAAATGGGCCACTGAGCTTGGACCCCATGGTTTGAAGTATATGCCTCGAACAGCTATCAAGTCTCAAGCACTCGTGGATTTCATCAATGATTGGACAGAGTTGCAAATGCCTGAGGAAAAGCCAGATAACACATATTGGAATTTTTAGTTCGATGGATCCGGGCAGTTGGAGGGCTCGGGGGCTGGAGTTGTCTTGACTTCCCCATGAGGTGATAAATTTTGTTATGTTTTAAGGTTGATTTTCCCTTGTACTAACAATGTAGCTGAGTATGAAGCCTTGCTCCATGGTCTTCGGATGGCTAAAGAGATGAATGTAAGCCGGGTGAGGTGTTTTGGTGACTCAGATTTGGTGGCTCAGCAAGTTTCAGGCACATGGGATTCTAAGGACCCATTCATTGCGGCTTACCACCACGAGGTTGATGCTATTGCTGGTCATTTCAAAGGTTATCAAGTGGAACATGAGGATCGCATGAAGAATGAGGCGGCTGATGCTTTGAGCCGGTTAGGGTCCCAGCGTAAGCCAGTGCCACCTGACATTTTCCTTGATATTATGCATAACCCTTCAATCAAATTGCCTACATAGGAAGATCTTGCTATTCCTGACCCGAAGGCACAATTGGTGGTGGCTCTTCATGCTATTCTTGATTGGACAGTTCCATATTTGGCTTATATGACCCGGGGCGAGTTACCTGAAGATGAAACTTTAGCCAGGCAGATAACCCAACGGTCTAAGTCAATTACTATTGTCAATGGAGAGTTGCATCATTGCAGTATCTCAGGGGAGTTTCAACGTTGTGTTTCTCCTGAAGAGGGCTTTGAGATCCTGCGAGAGATTCATGAAGGAGATTGTGGTCATCATGCCGGCTCTAAATCTCTTGTAGCCAAGGCTTTCCGTCATGGGTTTTATTGGCTGACGGCTCATACCGATGCAGAGGATTTGGTCAGTAAATGTGATGGCTGTCAAAAATTCTCAAGACGAGCTCATGTGCTAGCTCAAGAATTGAGGATGATTCCAATTACTTGGCCATTTGCAGTCTGGGGGCTAGATATGGTTGGACATTTCAAAAGGTCCAAAGACAAAAAGACTCATCTTTTGGTGGCGGTTGACAAGTTCACAAAATGGGTTAAGGTAGAGCCAGTCAGTAAGTGTGATGCTGCCACAACGGTGCATTATAACTGATAATGGAACTAATATGTCCAAAGGTGCTATGAAAGAATTCTGTCAACGAGAGCATATTCGTCTTGATGTATCATCAATGGCTCACCCCTGGTCCAATGGCCAAACTGAAAGAGCGAATCAAGAAATTTTTAGAGGCATCAAGCCCCGGCTTATGGTCCCTTTGCAGAGGACGCTAGGTTGTTGGGTGGAGGAATTGCCCTCAGTGCTATGGAGTACCAATACTACCCCCAACAGATCTACGATTTACATGCCTTTCTTCATGGTTTACGGAGCAGAGGCGGTTCTCCCTAGTGACATCCATCATGATTCGCCCCATGTGGCGGCTTATGTTGAAGCTGATAATGAAAAGGCACACCAGGATGCTCTTGACCTGTTGGATGAGGAGCGTGACCGTGCTGCGGCTCGTTCGGCGATTTACCAGCAAGATCTGTGTTGTTATCATAGCCACCGGGTTGAAATCAGGACCTTTCAAGAAGGAGATTTGGTGCTCCGGCTCATCCAGGATCAAACTGACATGCACAAGCTATCCCCACCTTGGGAAGGACCCTTTGTGGTCAGCAAAAATCTGAACAATGGGTCATACTACCTTATCGATGTTCGAGACCACAAGGACTCACGCACATCAGAGGAGGAGACCCGCCGGCCGTGGAATATTGCTCATCTTCGGCCTTATTACACTTGAGCCATCGGCTCTTGTGATGTACATATTTTGTCAATGTATATTTTATGATGAATATAATAAAGTCGGCATCCCTGATAATTCAGGGCCTCTGTCGTTTCATTTCTGAGAATAATGAGTCTTTATTGTCACTTCATATCATCACTTGGGGGCTTCCTGCTCATTGAGCATAGGTATGATTACCCTCTTGATCCGGCTTGTACACCATGATTATCAAATACTTGGGGGCTTCCTGCTCATTGAGCATATCTATGACTATCCTACTGATCCGACTTATACATCTGGAATCAAATATTATCTAGGGGCTCCTCGTTAATGAACAGAGCTTTGTTGACCCTTGTAATAGGCTTGGACGCCAGGTGTATTCGCCCAAAAAAATCTGGGTTATCCTGCCTTTGTTTGCTTGCCACTTCGACCAGGTAATCCTGGAATGACTCGTTGTACTCTTGACAATCAATCTTCTAAGAAGACCCTGAGTTTTTCAAAGTTAAAATGGTGATTGGTGATACATCTCCATCGTATCTACTTTTCCAAACACTTTTGACCTTGTTTTGGACTCTAACTTGCAAGATTTGAATGGAACTAACCCGGACTGACGCTGTTTTCAGCAGAATTGCCATGGTGTTATTTTTGTGTAGAAACAAAAGTTCTCGGAAAGACCTGAAACTTCACAGAGAATATTTTTGGAATATATAAAAAATAATGGCCAAAGAATCAATGCCACGGGCCCCACACCCTGTCCACAAGGGTGGGGGCGCGCCCACCCCCCTGGGGCGTGCCCCCCTATCTCGTGGGCCCCCTAAGGCTCTACCGACCTCAACTCCGACTCTATATATTCACGTTCGGGGAGAAAAAAAATCAGAGAGAAGGATTCATCGCGTTTTACGATACGGAGCCGCCGCCAAGCACTAATCTCTCTTGGGAGGGCTGATCTGGAGTCCGTTCGGGGCGCCGTAGAGGGGAATCCGTGGCCATCATCATCATCAACCTTCCTCCATCACCAATTTCATGATGCTCACCGCCGTGCGTGAGTAATTCCATCGTAGGCTTGCTGGACGGTGATGGGTTGGATGAGATTTATCATGTAATCGAGTTAGTTTTGTTAGGGTTTGATTCCTAGTATCCATTATGTTCTCAGATTGATGTTACTATGACTTTGCTATGCTTAATGCTTGTCACTAGGGTCCGAGTGCCATGATTTCAGATCTGAACCTATTATGTTTTCATGAATATATGTGAGTTCTTGATCCTTTTCTGCAAGTCAATAGTCACCTACTATATGTTATGATCTGGTAACCCCGAACTGAAAATAATCAGGACCATTCCTGATGATGACTATAGTTTGAGGAGTTCATGTATTCATTAAGTGTAAATGCTTTGTTCTGGTACTCTATTAAAAGGAGGCCTTAATATCCCTTAGTTTCCAATAGGACCCCGCTGCCACGGGAGGGTAGGACAAAAGATGTCATGCAAGTTCTTTTCCATAAGCACGCATGACTATATTCAGAATACATGCCTACATTACATTGATGAACTGGACCTAGTTCTGTGTCACCCTATGTTATAACTGTTACATGAGGAATCGCATCCGACATAATTATCCATCGCTGATCCAATGCCTACGAGCTTTTCACATATTGATCTTTGCTTAGTTACTTTTCCGTTGCCACTATTACAATTACTACAAAACCAATACTATTACTTTTGCCACCGTTACCGTTACTTCCATATTACTTTGCTGCAGATATTAAGTCTTTCAGGTGTGATTGAATTGACAACTCAACTGTTAATACTTGAGAATATTCTTTGGCTCCCCTTGTGTCAAATCAATAAATTTGGGTTGAATACTCTATCCTCGGAAACTGTTGCGATCCCCTATACTTGTGGGTTATTGATACGTCCATTTTGCATCATGCTTTTATATCGATATTTATTGCATTATGGGCTGTTATTACACGTTATGTCACAATACTTATGCCTATCCTCTCTTATTTTACAAGGTTTTCATAAAGAAGGAGAATGCCGGCAGCTGGGATTCTGGGTTGGAAAAGGAGCAAATATTAGAGACCTATTCTGCATAGCTCCAAAAGTCCTGAAACTTCACGGAAGATGTTTTCAGAATATATAAAAAATACTCAGTGGAAGAAATTCACCAGGGGGGCCACACCCTGCCCACGAGGGTGGGGGGCGCGCCCAACCTCCCTGGGCATGCCCCCCTACCTCGTGGGCCCCCTGGTGGCCCTCCGGTGGCCATCTTCTGCTATATGAAGTCTTTCAATGGAAAAAAACAACAAGCAATCTTCTCGGACAAAACTCCGCCTCCACGAGGTGGAACCTTGGCGGATCCAATCTAGGGCTCCGGCAGAGCTGTTCCGCCGTGGAAAGTTCCCTCCCGGAGGAGGAAATCATCGCCATCATCATCACCAACACTCCTCTCATCGGGAGAGGGCAATCTCCATCAACATCTTCATCAGCACCATCTCCTCTCAAAACCCTAGCTCATCTCTTGTATCCAATTCTTGTCTTCAAGTCCGAGATTGGTGCTAGTAGGTTGTTAGTAGTGTTAATTACTCCTTGTAGTTGATGCTAGTTGGTTTAATTGGTGGAAGATCATATGTTCAGATACTATATGCATATTAATACCCCTCTGATTATGAACAAGTTTATGCTTTGTGATTAGTTACGTTTGTTCCTGGGGACATGGGAGAAGTCTTGCTATTAGTAGTCATGTGAATTTGGTATTCGTTCGATATTTTGATGAGATGTATTTTGTCTCTCCTCTAGTGGTGTTATGTGAACGTCGACTACATGACACTTCACCATTGTTTGGGCCTAGAGGAAGGCATTGGGAAGTAATAAGTAGATGATGGGTTTTCTAGAGTGATAGAAGCTTAAACTCTAGTTTATGTGTTGCTTCGTAAGGTGCTGATTTGGATCCATATGTTTCATGCTATGGTTAGGTTTACCTTAATACTTTTGTTGTAGTCGCGGATGGTTGCAATAGAGGTTAATCATAAGTGGGATGTTTGTCCAAGTAAGGGCAGCACCCAAGCACCGGTCCACCCACATACCAAATTATCAAAGTACCGAACGCGAATCATATGAACGTGATGAAAACTAGCTTGATGATATTCCCATGTTTCCTCGGGAGCGCTTTACATCATATAAGAGTTTGTCCAGGCTTGTCCTTTTCTAAAAAAAGGATTGGGCCACCTTGCTGCACCTTATTTACTTTTGTTACTTGTTGCTTGTTACAAATTATCCTATCACAAAACTATCTGTTACTACTTATTTCAGTACTTGTAGAGAATACCTTGCTGGAAACCGCTTATCATTTCCTTCTGCTCCTCGTTGGGTTCGACACTCTTACTTATCGAAAGGACTATGATAGATCTCCTACACTTGTGGGTCATCAAGACTCTTTTTTGGCGCTGTTGCCGGGGAGTGAAGCGCCTTTAGTAGGTGGAATTTGGTAAGGAAAAATTTATATAGTGTGCTGAAATTTACTGTCACTTGATACTATGGAAAGTAATCCTCTGAGGGGCTTGTTTGGGGGTATCTTCACCCTGACCAGTAGAGCAAAGAGTTGCTCCTCAACCTACTCAACCTACTGAAAATGAAAATGAAAATGTTCCCTTTGAAATTCCTTCGGGTATGATAGAAAAACTGCTAGCTAATCCTTTTTTAGGAGATGGAACAAAACATCCTGATGAGCATCTGATATATGTGGATGAAGTTTGTGGATTATTTAAGCTTGCAGGTGTACCCGGAGATGTTGTTAAGAAGAAGGTCTTCCCTTTATCTTTGAGGGGAGATGCATCGACATGGTATAGGCTATGTGATGATATGGGGTCTTGGAATTACAAACGATTGAAATTGGAATTTCATCAGAAGTTTTATCCTATGCATCTTGTTCATCATGATCGTAATTATATATATATAATTTTTGGCCTCGCGAAGGAGAAAGCATCGCTCAAGCTTGGGGAAGGCTTAAATCAATGTTATATTCATGCCCCAATCATGAGCTCTCAAAAAAATGATTATTCAAAGTTTTTATGCTCGACTTTCTGATAACAATCGCACCATGCTCGATACTTCTTGTGCTGGCTCTTTTATGATGAAGACTATTGAATTCAGATGGGATTTATTGGAAAGAATTAAACGCAACTCTGAAGATTGGGACCTCGACAAAGGTAAGGAGTCAGGTCTGACACCTAAGTTTGATTGTGTTAAATCTTTTATGGATACCGATGTTTTCCGTAAATTTAGCACTAAATATGGACTTGACTCTGAGATAGTAGCTTCCTTCTGTGAATCTTTTGCTACTCATGTTGATCTCCCCAAGGAGAAGTGGTTTAAATATCATCCTCCCATAGAAGTAAAAGTAGCTGCACCTATTAAAGTTGAAGAAAATATTGTCACTTATAATGATCCTATTGTTCCTACTTCTTATGTTGAGAAACCACCTTTTCCTGTTAGGATAAAGGATCATGCTAAAGCTTCAACTGTGGTTCATAAAAGCAATATTGAAACTTATACACCTCATGAGCAAATTAAAGTTGAACCTGATATTGCTATTGTTAAAGATCTCTTGTCTGATAATATTGATGGGCATGTTATTCATTTTCTTGATGAGACTGCTAGAATTGCTAAACCTTGTACTAAAGATAAAAACAGACCTGTGGTAGGCATGCCTGTTATTTCTATTAAAATAGGAGATCATTGTTATCATGGCTTATGTGATATGGGTGCTAGTGCTAGCGCAATACCTTATTCCTTACACAAAGAAATTATGCATGATATTGCACCTGCTGAGATAGAAGATATTGATGTCACAATTAAACTTGCCAATAGAGATACTATTTCACCAATGGGAATTGTTAGAGATGTTGAAGTCTTGTGTGGGAAAACTAAATATCCTGCTGATTTTCTTGTTCTTGGCTCCCCACAAGATAGCTTTTGTCCCATTATATTTGGTAGACCCTTCTTAAACACTGTTAATGCTACCATAGATTGCAAAAGGGATGTTGTTACTATTGGTTTAGATGATATGACTAATGAATTTAATTTCTCTAAATTTAGTAGACAACACCGTGAAGAAGAATTACCTAGTAAGAATGAAATCATTGGTCTTGCTTCTATTGTCGTACCTCCTAGTGATCCTTTAGAAAAATATTTGCTAGACTATGAAAATGATATGTTTATGAATGAAAGAAGAGAAATAGATGAAGTATTCTTTAAACAGGAACCTATTCTGAAACACAATTTGCCTGTTGAAATCCTAGGGGATCCTCCTCCACCCAAGGGTGATCCCATGTTTGAGCTTAAACCGTTCCCTGATACTCTTAAATATGCTTATCTTGATGAGAAAAAGATATTTCCTGTTATTATTAGTGCTAACCTTTGAGAACATGAAGAACAGAGATTATTGAAAACTCTGAAGAAGCACCGTGCTGCTATTGGGTATACTCTTGATGGTCTTAAGGGCATTAGTCCCACTCTATGTCAACATAAAATTAATTTGGAAGAAGATGCTAAACCAGTTCGTGATCATCAACGACGGCTGAATCCTAAAATGAAAGAAGTGGTAAGAAAGGAGATACTAAAGCTCCTTGAGGCAGGTATAATTTATCCTATTGCTGATAGTTAGTGGGTAAGTCATGTCCATTGTGTCCCTAAGAAGGGAGGTATTACTGTCGCTCCTAATGATAAAGATGAATTGATCCCTCAAAGAATTATTACCGGTTATAGGATGGTAATTGATTTCCGCAAATTAAATAAGGCTACTAAAAAGGATCATTACCCCTTACCTTTTATCGATCAAATGCTAGAAAGATTATCTAAACATACACATTTTTGCTTTCTAGATGGTTATTCTGGTTTCTCTCAAATACCTGTGTCAGCTAAGGATCAATCAAAGACTACTTTTACTTGCCCTTTTGGTACTTTTGCTTATAGACGTATGCCTTTTGGTTTATGTAATGCACCTGCTACCTTTCAAAGATGCATGATGGCTATATTCTCTGAATTTTGTGAAAAGATTTGTGAGGTTTTCATGGACGATTTCTCCATCTATGGATCTTCTTTTGATGATTGCTTAAGCAACCTTGATCGAGTTTTTCAGAGATGTGAAGAAACTAATCTTGTCTTGAATTGGGAAAAGTGCCACTTTATGGTTAATGAAGGTATTGTCTTGGGCATAAAGTTTCTGAAAGAGGTATTGAAGTTGATAAAGCCAAGGTTGATGCTATTGAAAAGATGCCATGTCCCAAGGACATCAAAGGTATAAGAAGTTTCCTTGGTCATGCCGGTTTTTATAGGAGGTTAATTAAGGACTTCTCAAAAATCTCTCAGCCTCTGACTAATTTATTACAAAAACATATACCATTTTTCTTTGATGATGATTGTGCAGAAGCATTTGAAATACTTAAGAAAGCATTGATCTATGCACCTATTATTCAGCCACCTGATTGGAATTTACCCTTTGAAATTATGTGTGATGCTAGTGATTATGCTGTAGGTGCTGTCCTAGGGCAAAGAGTTGATAAGAAACTAAATGTTATTCAATATGCTACTAAAACTCTAGACAATGCTCAAAGTAATTATGCTACTACTGAAAAGGAATTCTTAGCAGTTGTATTTGCTTGTGATAAGTTCAGACCTTATATTGTTGATTCTAAAGTAACTATTCACACTGATCATGCTGCTATTAAATATCTTATGGAAAAGAAAGATGCTAAACCTAGACCTATTAGATGGGTTCTCTTACTACAAGAATTTGACTTACATATTGTTGATAGAAAGGGAGCTGAGAACCCCGTTGCAGACAAATTGTCTAGGTTAGAAAATGTGCTTGATGACCCACTACCTATTGATGATAGCTTTCCTAATGAGAAATTAAATGTTATAAATGCTTCTCATACTGCTCCATGGTATGATGATTATGCTAATTACATTGTTGCTAAATTTATACCACCTAGTTTCACATACCAGCAAAAGAAAAAGTTCTTCTATGATTTGAGGCATTACTTTTGGGATGACCCACATCTTTATAAAGAAGGAGTAGATGGTATTATTATACGTTGTGTACCTAAGCATGAACAGGAACATATCCTACGCAAGTGTCACTCCGAAGCTTATGGAGGACACCATGCTGGAGATAGGACTGCACATAAGGTATTACAATCTGGTTTTTATTGGCCTACTCTCTTCAAGGATGCCCATAAGTTTATCTTATCTTGTGATGAATGTCAAAGAATTGGTAATATTAGTAGACGTCAAGAAATGCCTATGAACTATTCACTTGTTATTGAACCATTTGATGTTTGGGGCTTGGACTATATGGGACCCTTTCTGTAACACTCCAAAAATTTTGATTTGTTTTTATCAAATTCTTTATTTGATTTGAAGGAGGTTATTTAAAAATTTTCTAAATGACTCTCCTTTTCAAAATAAATTCTTTTATGACAAGTATTTTTTTAGGGTTCATCCAAATTTTGATCTTTGGTCTTGAGGGTTTTTCAACTTGTGTTGGCTCAACACAAATAATGTTGGAAGATTTTTACAATTTGTTTTTATTAAAAAGAATTCCAAAATTTTGGATTTATTCTTCCCCATTCAAAAAGTATCCTCTTGCCATGACCTATGTAAAATATTTTCTTCCAAAATCCACCTCCCTACTTTGGATCAAGCCAAGCATCCAATTCCAACAAGTTTCAACCTCTTTTAAATTTTATTTCTATTTATTTTAACCTCAAAATCATTTTTTGTCATTTATTTGGACTATGGTGGTTTACAAAGGAACTACCAAATTTCCTTTGAATCTTGATCCCAAATAAACTTCTCTTGCCAGTCCTTAGTACCCTCAACCTAGATCCATCAAGATCTGCTGGTCCACAGTTCAAATTTTTCAAAATTTTCCTGCTGCAAGTTTGGACCAGATTTGCCGTTTTTGGTGAAATTCATTCTTTTTCTTTTCCTAAAAATCTGAGATAAATCAGGCAGCCTCTAGATGCATCAAGAGATCACCTCACCAATTCCCAGCTCAAGAAAAATTTTCCACGTGCCCAAATCATTTTGTCAAACAGTTGGTGTGCACTATTTCTGTTCAAGTTCCGAAAATTCAGTGTTTCAGTTCAGCCGACAATGTCGTTTCTTCAAAACCGCGGCGTCAATCTCGCCAGTGCACGCGTTGGCGCCTTGCTCCCTGCTCATCCTTCTTATCCAGTGCGCCGCACGGTCATTTGGACAGACGCAAGCGTCGGTGGTGACATGTCACGCCAATGCCAGCATCTTCCGCGGTGGCAGAACCGCCCGTGGCGGCCAACAGGGGCCAGCCCTGCAGAACAGCGCCGTCATGCACCGCCCACACCACCAGGAGCCTCTGCGTGGCCGTCCTTTCCCCCTGTGCATGCTGCAGAGCCGTCGCCGTGGCCTGAGAGGCGCAGATCGTGCTCTCTGCCGCCAACGAGCCCGTGAGGCCGTTCCGTCGAAACCACGGAAGCAGACCAAATCCAACCAAGGTTAGGCGTTGGATGGTGCCAGTGGACCAATCCGCAGCTGCCCAGTAACCTAAACCGCCTGTCAGACCACTGCCTCACCGTAATCACTCCCCAGAGATATCCCGTTCTCGGCAACCGCCTCGGACCGGCTATAAAAGGAGGCCTCGAGCTCGTTCTCGACCCAGCACCACCCCTCCACCTCACCAGTACTGCGCCAGCCACTAGGAGGACCTCGAGGAGGTCTTCTTCCTCGACTCCAGCCGCCATGATCCGCTTCGGGCTCCGGCAAGGTTCTCTCTGGTGAGGGCACCCCCGCCTCCCAAATTTCAGCAGCCTCCTAGTGCACCCACTTTTCTAACCCGAGCCCCAATTTGACGTTTGCAGCCCTCCTCGGTGAGATCCAACACCGCCCGAACCACCGTCCGCCGGAGTGGAGGCCGCCGTCGACGTGGTGCTCGCCGATGACCAACTCCACCACCCACAGGCGCGGGAGAGCACCATGAGTCCCTAGGTACCATCCCCTCCCCCTACCTCGTCGTGGATCAACGCCGGCGACCACCGCGGTCCTCGGGCGCCGGTGGACTCTGTTTTGAAATTCAAACCTGACGGGTGGGACCCCCTCGTCAGCCTCTCCTCTCTATTCGAACCGTTTTCTGAAAACGCCTTCGGGCAAAGTATGCTTTCCCTTTGGGTTGGCGTATTTCTAACTGAAGTGTTTTCTGTTTTTATAAACTAGCCCCTGGATAGTTTTCTATTTATAACAGATTAGTCCCTTGAGTAAAACCTTTATAACTTTTAAACAAAAGATGATTTTGAGTTGATTCTTTTTTTGTCATCTTTATTTTTCTATCTAGTTTTTTATCATATTTATTTGAAAAATATTGGGAAATAATTTTATGAACACATCGTATTTACGTTAGTATCCAATTTCTTTTATACCATAGATACCGAACAAGGTGACGGAACCGCAAACTTCACCGAGCTAGACTCTGACTACTCCGAACCAGGCAAGCATGTTTGAACCTTTGGTATGATGAGTGTTTTGCATGTTTGATTGAGTAGTTTTTGTTGGGGAACGTAGTAATTTCAAAAGTTTCCTATCACATGCAAGATCATGGTGATGCATAGCAACGAGGGGAGAGTGTGATCTACGTACCTAGTAGATCGACAACGGAAGCGTTTGGTTGATGTAGTTGTACGTCTTGACGATCCGACCGATCAAGCACCGAAACTACGGCACCTCTGAGTTCTAGCACACGTTCAGCTCGATGACGATCCCCGGACTCCGATCCAGCAAAGTGTCAGGGAAGAGTTCCGTCAGCACGACGGCGTGGTGACGATCTAGATGTACTACAGCAGCAGGGCTTCGCCTAAACTCCGCTACAATATTATCGAGGACTATGGTGGCTGGGGGCGCCGCACACGGCTAAGGAAAAGATCACGTGGATCAACTTGTGTGTCTCTCGGGTGCCCCTGCCTCCGTATATAAAGGACTAAAGGGGGGAGGCTGGCCGGCCAAGGAGGGCGCGCTAGGAGAGTCCTACTTCCTCTGGGAGTAGGATTCCCCCCCAATCCTAGTTGGAATAGGATTCACGGAGGGGGGAAAAGAGAGAGAGGGGCCGGCCCCCTCTCCTTGTCCTATTCGGACCAAGGGAGGGGAGGGGCGCGCGGCCCATGAGGGGCTGCCTCTTATGTTTTCCACTAAGGCCCATCATGGCCCATATAGCTCCCGGGGGGTTCCGGTAACCTCCCAGTACTCCGGTAAAATCCCGATTTCACCCGGAACACTTCCGATATCCAAACATAGGCTTCCAATATATCAATCTTTATGTCTCGACCATTTCGAGACTCCTCGTCATGTCCGTGATCACATCCGAGACTCCGAACAACCTTCGGTACATCAAAATGCATAAACTCATAATATAACTGTCATCGTCACCTTAAGCGTGCGGACCCTACGGGTTCGAGAACAATGTAGACATGACCGAGACACGTCTCCGGTCAATAACCAATAGCGGGACCTGGATGCCCATATTGGCTCCTACATATTCTACGAAGATCTTTATCGGTCAGACCGCATAACAACATACGTCGTTCCCTTTGTCATCGGTATGTTACTTGCCCGAGATTCGATCGTAGGTATCTCAATACCTAGTTCAATCTCGTTACCGGCAAGTCTCTTTACTCGTTCCGTAATACATCATCTCACCACTAACTCATTAGTTGCAATGCTTGCAAGGCTTTATGTGATGTGCATTACCGAGAGGGCCCAGAGATACCTCTCCGATAATCGGAGTGACAAATCCCAATCTTGAAAATACGCCAACCCAACATGTACCTTTGGAGACACCTGTAGATCACCTTTATAATCACCCAGTTACGTTGTGACGTTTGGTAGCACACAAAGTGTTCCTCCGGCAAACGGGAGTTGCATAATCTCATAGTCATAGGAACATGTATAAGTCATGAAGAAAGCAATAGCAACATACTAAACGATCGGGTGCTAATCTAATGGAATGGGTCATGTCAATCAGATCATTCACCTAATGATGTGATCCCGTTAATCAAATAACAACTCTTTGTCCATGGTTAGGAAACATAACCATCTTTGATTAACGAGCTAGTCAAGTAGAGGCATACTAGTGAAACTCTGTTTGTCTATGTATTCACACATGTATTATGTTTCCGGTTAATACAATTCTAGCATGAATAATAAACATTTCTCATGATATAAGGAAATAAATAATAACTTTATTATTGCCTCTAGGGCATATTTCCTTCAGTCTCCCACTTGCACTAGAGTCAATAATCTAGTTCACATCGCCATGTGATTCAACACTAAGAGTTCACATCACCATGTGATTAACACCCATAGTTCACATCGTCATGTGACCTATACCCAAAGGGTTTACTAGAGTCAATAATCTAGTTCACATTATTTATGTGATTAACACCCAAAGAGTACTAAGGTGTGATCATGTTTTGCTTGTGAGATAATTTTAATCAACGGGTCTGTCACATACAGATCCGTAAGTATTTTGCGAATTCTATGTCTACAATGCTCTGCACAGAGCTACTCTAGCTAATTGCTCCCACTTTCAATATGTATCTAGATCGAGACTTAGAGTCATCCAGATCTGTGTCAAAACTTGCATCGACGTAACTTTTTACGACGAACCTTTTGTCACCTCCATAATCGAGAAATATTTCCTTATTCCACTAAGGATAATTTTGACCAATGTCCAGTGATCTACTCTTAGATCATTATTGTACTCCCCTGCTTAACAGAGTGTAGGGTATACAATAGATCTGGTACACATCATGGCATACTTTATAGAACCTATGGCTGAGGCATAGGGAATGACTTTCATTCTCTTTCTATCTTCTGCCGTGGTCGGGCTTTGAGTCTTACTCAATTTCATACCTTGTAACACAGCCAAGAACTCTTTCTTTGACTGTTCCATTTTTGAACTACTTCAAAATATTGTTAAGGTATGTACTCATTGAAAAAACTTATCAAGCGTCTTGATCTATCTCTATAGATTTTGATGCTTAATATGTAAGCAGCTTCACCGAGGTCTTTCTTTGAAAAAATTCTTTAAGAACACTCCTTTATGCTTTGCAGATTAATTCTACATTATTTCCGACCAACAATATGTCATTCACATATACTTATCAGAAATGCTGTAGTGCTCCCACTCACTTTCTTGTAAATACAGGCTTCATCGCAAGTCTGTATAAAACTATATGCTTTGATCAACTTATCAAAGCGTATATTCCAACTCCGAGATGCTTGCACCAGTCCATAGATGGATCGCTGGAGCTTGCATATTTTGTTAGCACCTTTAGGATTGACAAAACCTTCTGGTTGTATCATATACAACTCTTCTTTAATAAATCTATTAAGGAATGCAGTTTTGTTTATCCATTTGCCAGATTTCATAAAATGCGGCAATTGCTAGCATGATTCGGACAGACTTAAGCATAGATACGAGTGAGAAACTCTCATCGTAGTCAACACCTTGAACTTGTCGAAAACCTTTTGCGACAATTCTAGCTTTGTAGATAGTAACACTACTATCAGCGTCCGTCTTCCTCTTGAAGATCTATTTATTCTCAATTGCTTGCCGATCAGTGGGCAAGTCAACCAAAGTCCATACTTTGTTCTCATACATGGATCCCATCTCAGATTTCATGGCTTCAAGCCATTTTGCGGAATCTGGGATCACCATCGCTTCTTCATAGTTTGTAGGTTCGTCATGGTCAAGTAGCATGACCTCCAGAACAGGATTACCGTACCACTCTGGTGCGGATCTCACTCTGGTTTACCTACGAGATTCGGTAGTAACTTGATCTGAATTTACATGATCATCATCATTAGCTTCCTCACTAATTGGTGTAGTAGTCACAGGAACAGATTTCTGTGATGAACTACTTTCCAATAAGGGAGAAGGTACAATTACCTTATCAAGTTCTACTTTCCTCCCACTCACTTCTTTTGAGAGAACCTCCTTCTCTAGAAAGGATCCATTCTTAGCAACGAATGTCTTGCCTTCGGATCTGTGATAGAAGGTGTACCCAACAGTAACTTTTTGGGTATCCTATGAAGACACACTTTTCCGATTTGGGTTTGAGCTTATCAGGATGAAACTTTTTCACATAAGCATTGCAACCCCAAACTTTAAGAAACGACAACTTTGGTTTCTTACCAAACCACAATTCATACGATGTCGTCTCAACAGATTTAGATGGTGCCCTTTTAACGTGAATGCAGCTATCTCTAATGCATAACCCCAAAACGATAGTGGTAGATCGGTAAGAGACATCATAGATTGCACTATATCCAATAAAGTACAGTTATGACGTTCGGACACACCATTATGCTGAGGTGTTCCATGTGGCGTGAGTAGTGAAACTATTTCACAGTGTTTTAATTGAAGACCAAACTCGTAACTCAAATATTTTACCTCTGCGATCATATCGTAGAAACTTTTATTTTCTTGTCACGATGATTTTCCACTTCACTCTGAAATTCTTTGAAATTTTCAAATGTTTCAGACTTATGTTTCATCAAGCAGATATACCCATATCTGCTCAAATCATATGTGAAGGTCAGAAAATAACGATACCCGCCGCAAGCTTCAACACTCATCGGATCGCATACATCAGTATGTATTATTTCCAATAAGTCAGTTGCTCGCTCTGGAGAACGGAGTCTTAGTCATCTTGCCCATGAGGCATGGTTCGCAAGCATCAAGTGATTCATAATCAAGTGATTCCAAAATCCCATCAGCATGGAATTTCTTCATGTGCTTTACACCAATATGACCTAAACGGCAGTGCTACAAATAAGTTGCACTATCATTATTAACTTTGCATCTTTTGGTTTCAATATTATGATTATGTGTACCACTACGATCGAGATCCAACGAATTATTTTCATTGGGTGTGTAACCATATAAGGTTTTATTCATGTAAACAGAACAACAATTTATTCTCTTACTTAAATGAATAACCGTATTACAATAAACATGATCAAATCATATTCATGCTTAACGCAAATACCAAATAACACTTATTCAGGTTCAACACTAATCCCGAAAGTATAGGGAGTGTGCGATGATGATCATATCAATCTTGGAACCACTTCCAACACACATCGTTACTTCACCCTTAACTAGTCTCTGTTTATTCTGCAACTCCCGTTCGAGTTACTAATCTTAGCAACTGAACTAGTATCAAATACTGAGGGGTTGCTATAAACACTAGTAAAGTACACATCAATAACATGTATATCAAATATACTTATGTTCACTTTGCCATCCTTCTTATCTGCCAATCACTTGGGTAGTTCCGCTTCCAGTGACCAGTCCCTTTGCAGTAGAAACACTTAGTCTTAGGATTAGGACCAGACTTGGGCTTCTTCACTTGAGCAGCAACTTGCTTGCCGTTCTTCTTGAAGTGCCCTTCTTCCCTTTGCCCTTTTCTTGAAACTAGTGATCTTGTCAACCATCAACACTTGATGCTCTTTCTTGATTTCTACCTTCATCGATTTCATCATCATGAAAAGCTCGGGATTCGTTTTCGTCATCCCTTGCATACTATAGTTCATCACGAAGTTCTACTAACTTGGTGATGGTGACTAGAGAATTCTATCAATCACTATCTTATCTAGAAGATTAACTCCCACTTGATTCAAGCGATTGTAGTACCCAGACAATCTGAGCACTTGCTCACTAGTTGAGCGATTCTCCTCCATCTTTTAGCTATAGAACTTGTTGGAGACTTCATATCTCTCAACTCGGGTATTTGCTTGAAATATTAACTTCAACTCCTGGAACATCTCATATGCTCCATGACGTTCAAAACGTCTTTGAAGTCCCGATTCTAAGCCATTAAGCATGGTGCACTAAACTATCAAGTAGTCATCATATTGAGCTAGCCAAACGTTCATAACGTCTGCATCTGCTCCTGCAATAGGTCCGTCACCTAGCGGTGCATCAAGGACATAATTCTTTTGTGCAGCAATGAGGATAAACCTCAGATCACGGATCCAATCCGCATCATTGCTACTAACATCTTTCAACACAATTTTCTCTAGGAACATATCAAAATAAACACATGGAAGCAACAACGCGAGCTATTGATCTAGAACATAATTTGCAAAATACTACTAGGACTAAGTTCATGATAAATTTAAGTTCAATTAATCATATTACTTAAGAACTCCCACTTAGATAGACATCCCTCTAATCCTCTAAGTGATCATGTGATCCAAATCAACTAAACCATGTCCGATCATCACGTGAGATGGATTAGTTTCAATGGTGAACATCACTATGTTGATCATATCTACTATATGATTCACGCTCGACCTTTCGGTCTCCGTGTTCCGAGGCCATATCTGTATATGCTTGGCTCGTCAAGTATAACCTGAGTATTCCGCGTGTGCAACTGTTTTGCACCCGTTGTATTTGAACGTAGAGCCTATCACACCAGATCATCACGTGGTGTCTCAGCACGAAGAACTTTCGCAACGGTGCATACTCAGGGAGAACACTTCTTGATAATTAGTGAGAGATCATCTTAAAATGCTACCGTCAATCAAAGCAAGATAAGATGCATAAAAGATAAACATCACATGCAATCAATATAAGTGATATGATATGGCCATCATCATCTTGTGCTTGTGATCTCCATCTTCGAAGCACCGTCGTGATCACCATCGTCATCGGCGCGACATCTTGATCTCCATCGTAGCATCGTTGTCGTCTCGCCAATCTTATGCTTCCACGACTATCGCTACCGCTTAGTGATAAAGTAAAGCATTACAGCGCGACTGTATTGCATACAATAAAGCGACAACCATATGGCTCCTGCCAGTTGCCGATAACTCGGTTACAAAACATGATCATCTCATACAATAAAATTTAGCATCATGTCTTGACCATATCACATCACAACATGCCCTGCAAAAACAAGTTAGACGTCCTCTACTTTGTTGTTGCAAGTTTTACGTGGCTGCTACGGGCTTAAGCAAGAACCAATCTTACCTACGCATCAAAACCACAACGATAGTTTGTCAAGTTGGTGCTGTTTTAACCTTCGCAAGGACCGGGCGTAGCCACACTTGGTTCAACTAAAGTTGGAGAAATTGTCACCCGCAAGCCACCTATGTGCAAAGCACTTCGGGAGAACCGGTCTCGCTTAAGCGTACGCGTAATGTCGGTCCGGGCCGCTTCGTCCAACAATACCGCCGAACCAAAGTATGACATGCTGGTAAGCAGTATGACTTATATCGCCCACAACTCACTTGTGTTCTACTCGTGCATATAACATCAACAAATAAAACCTAGGCTCGGATGCCACTGTTGGGGAACGTAGTAATTTCAAAAATTTCCTACGCACACGCAAGATCATGGTGATGCATAGCAACGAGGGGAGAGTGTGATCTACGTACCTAGTAGATCGACAACGGAAGCATTTGGTAGATGTAGTCGTACGTCTTGACGATCCGACCGATCAAGCACCGAAACTACGACACCTCCGAGTTCTAGCACACGTTCAGCTCGATGACGATCCCCGGACTCCGATCCAGCAAAGTGTCGGGGAAGTGTTCCTTCAGCACAACGGCGTGGTGACGATCTAGATGTACTACAGCAGCAGGGCTTCGCCTAAACTCCGCTACAATATTATCGAGGACTATGGTGGCTGGGGGCGCCGCACACGGCTAAGGAAAAGATCACGTGGATCAACTTGTGTGTCTCTGGGGTGCCCCTGCCTCTGTATATAAAGGACTAAAGGGGGGAGGCTGGCCGGCCAGGGCACGCCAGGAGAGTCCTACTTCCTCTGGGAGTAGGATTCCCCCCCCCCCAAATCCTAGATGGAATAGGATTCGCGGACGGGGAAAAAGAGAGAGAGGGCTGGCCCCCTCTCCTTGTCCTATTCGGACCAAGGGAGGGGAGGGGCGCGCGGCCCATGAGGGGCTGCCTCTTCTCTTTTCCACTAAGGCCCATCATGGCCCATATACCTCCCGGGGGGTTCCGGTAACCTCCCGGTACTCCGGTAAAATCCCGATTTCACCCGGAACACTTCTGATATCCAAACATAGGCTTCCAGTATATCAATCTTTATGTCTCGACCATTTCGAGACTCCTCGTCATGTCCGTGATCACATCCGGGACTCCAAACAACCTTCGGTACATCAAAATGCATAAACTCATAATATAACTGTCATCGTCACCTTAAGCGTGCGGACCCTACGGGTTCGAGAACAATGTAGACATGACCGAGACACGTCTCCGGTCAATAACCAATAGCGGGACCTGGATGCCCATATTGGCTCCTACATATTCTACGAAGATCTTTATCGGTCAGACCGCATAACAACATACGTCGTTCCCTTTGTCATCGGTATGTTACTTGCCCGAGATTCGATCGTCGGTATCTCAATACCTAGTTCAATCTCGTTACCGGCAAGTCTCTTTACTCGTTCCGTAATACATCATCTCACCACTAACTCATTAGTTGCAATGCTTGCAAGGCTTTATGTGATGTGCATTACCGAGAGGGCCCAGAGATACCTCTCCGACAATCGGAGTGACAAATCCTAATCTCGAAATACGCCAACCCAACATGTACCTTTGGAGACACCTGTAGAGCACCTTTATAATCACCCAGTTACGTTGTGACATTTGGTAGCACACAAAGTGTTCCTCCGGCAAACGGGAGTTGCATAATCTCATAGCATAGAACATGTATAAGTCATGAAGAAAGCAATAGCCAACATACTAAACGATCGGGTGCTAAGCTAATGGAATGGGTCATGTCAATCAGATCATTCACCTAATGATGTGATCCTGTTAATCAAATAACAACTCTTTGTCCATGGTTAGGAAACATAACCATCTTTGATTAACGAGCTAGTCAAGTAGAGGCATACTAGTGACACTCTGTTTGTCTATGTATTCACACATGTATTATGTTTCCGGTTAATACAATTCTAGCATGAATAATAAACATTTATCATGATATAAGGAAATAAATAATAACTTTATTATTGCCTCTAGGGCATATTTCCTTCAGTTTTATCATGGCATGTTTATATAACATTAGCGAATGTTATATTGCATGCAAGGCAAGCTACAGGTGAGCTTCGAAGTTCGATGTGTTCATATGATGGTGAGATAACCTGATCATGTTGTGGCATGATAGGTTGTAAGCTGGTATTGTTGAAGCATGTCAGTCTTATGTCAACTGTGTAACTCCAGTGTTAACATGGATCAAGTCTTGTTCCCGTTCGTCCCCTTCCGTGCTACCACATGTTTTCTGCAAAGAATGCGGTTTAGTAAGTTGCAAACCTCTCTCCTTGTACACACCAAATAGAGGGGCCGTGATGAGGGTTCCATGGCCCTGGATTAAAGCCCGTTATCCGGTCAGGGGGCATGGGTGTTTCCGGTTGGGACCGAGAGAGGGGCACCCCTTAGAGCGCGCGATATAAATTTGATCCCATGCTATCCGAGGTTGTGGCCTCCCCGTCTTAAAGTTTTTCTTGAACGTTGCCTAGGGTGATTCCTGGCAGCGGAATGTGGAATGGGTGTGTACTGGTTAGATGTGTTTCTTCTAAAATACCGTAAACAGAAGTAGTCCTTGTGACTACTGAAATCCGTTGGCTGTGGATCAATAGTGCAAAATCTGCAGAGTCATAACCATTCGAGTAACCATGCCCATGGTCAAGGACTTTGATCAACATATCCGTGTCAGTCTCAGTATCAGTCTCAACGACAGTCTCCGGAGAATGAGCATGAAACCGAGAATGGTAAACCTGGCTGAATGTTATTCCGGTGGATGGACTAACCGGTTTATTATTATGTACTAAGTATTTCCTTGGGATGATTTAAATTCATGAGCTACTTAAATTCGAATGACGAAATATAAGCCCTTTATGTGATGTTGCTGAGACGTCCGACTGTGGCATTCTTGTTATTTACTTTTGATATAAGCCCTTTATGTGATGTCACTCAGATGTCCGACTGTGGCATTCTTGTTATTTACTTTTGATATAAGCCCTTTATGTGATGTCGCTCAGACGTCCGACTGTGGCATCCTTGTTATTTACTTTCATTATAAGCCCTTTTCGAGATGTCGCTTAGACGTCCGACTGTGGCACGCACTATCATTTACATTCCAATATAAGCCCTTTATGTGGTGTCGCCCTGACGCCCGACTGCGGCATGTTAATTTATTTTTACCTTTCGAGGCGTCGCTTCGGACACCCGATCGGTCTTCAGCTATTTTATTGGGATTTCGGGAGGACTACCGCCTGACTTCCTTTTATTTATCGTGCAGTGCAAATTTATTATCTCAGTGTGCATCACTAATCTTCTCATGTGCATCATGTTTGCATTGGTTATATCTTATGTCCAAACTGTCTTGCGAGTACATTCAAAGTACTCACCTGGCTTGTTGGTTTGGCCAGATGTTGACGAAGGCGATCTTATGGATGAAGAGTACGATAGCGAGTCTGACGCCTAGAGGAGTCCCAGTCAGTCACGTGCGATCCTGGAGTTGATCACTTGTATTATATACGCTTCTGCTACCCAATAAAATCATTGAGCCTTACTCCGACGCTTGATGAGCTGTAAGATTTTGGAGTCATGTCACCCACTTCTCTGTGACATATTCAGCACCACCTTTTTTATGAGTTAGTAGTTATGCCACCACACCCTTTGTCATGGTTTTGTCACGACAGATGTCCTAGAGAAAAGACTTAGTCGTGGAGCCATCGCGACGGGTTAGCTTGAAGGGGTTAAAGCGGGCACAGGGACGCAATAGAGTTTATACTAGTTCAGCCCCTTCGATGAAGGTAAAAGCCTACGTCTAGTTGTGATGGAATTGATGGGGTTTCGATGACTAGGGAGCAAACAAGCTTCACCTATGTCTCGAGTTGTTGTCTGTTGTCCTTGAACCGCCGCCGGGTCGTGCCCTTATATACACGGGTGACGCCTGTCGGTTCACAGAGTCCCAATACCGGCTCATAGATGTGTCCGGTTTGGTCTGTACTTATTCCTAACTTACAATACAAGTTAACTACCAACGCTGGTTTATGGCTACAGGCCTTGAACCGACCAAGGGCCTTGAGTCCTCATCTGCCTTCTTGGGCTTTAACATACTTAACTACTAACAAAGTTAACCCGGCCCAGATAGGCCGGTTTATGCCCAGTAGTAATATCCCCAACATTAGGCCCCAAATTGATTTGAACATGTTCATGTCAATCCTTTAGCAAAAATCTTCATCTTCAATATCTTCTTGTAGTTTGTTGAACCGTCGTGATGTCATCTTCTCTGGTCGTTGTAAACCGGCGTGACATCACCTGTTATAAAGGACCTTAATAGGTCTATGACAATTAAGGCGACATCTTCGTTTCCAAACCCTCGGTCCCTTGATTTTAGCGCCTGACTCCTGTCCCTTGCCTTATAAATAGGACCGAAGGGTCATTTCTTTTTCCCCTCTGTGCCATTCTGCTTCGTCTTCCTCGCGTCGCCCAGCTTCGGAGTTCCGCCGCCACCGTCAACCTCTGCATCAACCTTGGCCGCTGCATCAACCTGGGCGCACCAGAGTACCGCGGCAACCATCCGCGTCTTTCTCATCTCCAGTAAGTCTTCTGTTCTTTCCAACACAGATCTGTTCTAGGGTTTCATGTTCTTCTAGTGTTCATCGCCTGTTTCGTGTTCATACGATAGCTCCTAGATGCATCTGTGAATCCTTGCTCTGTGTAGCGGTAGATTTTAGCATCCGCCTTCAGTTTCATACCTCAAGACCATAGATCTATGTGTATCTCTGCCCATTGATTCAGTACTGTTCTTTTTTTTCTGAACCTTGAATATTTTCCTTCTTTTCTGAACTTGCTTCAGATCTGTTGCTGTATAGAAGTCTTGTGAAATCTGTTTCTGTAAACTTACTCATCTGCTTCAATGTTTAGACCGGGCAGTTTAACTTTGTAGAAAAAATTGCTAAACCGGTATATACCATTAGTCCCCTTGTTGAACTGCCAGATGTTGTTGCTTCATAAAACTCCGATTTAGATAGACCTGTCTCCGATTTAACATTGCACCTACCAATGTACCTTAATCAATGCATTTTTGAACCAGGATCATCTACCTTGTAGATTTCATCATGGCCAAGCAAGTATGTGAGTGCAACTGGGTTCCTTCTCGCGTCACAGAGGCTCAACTGGACGATTTAGTCCTGATTGGCGCCTTAGGCAGCAAAGATACCATCCATTGGAGGGCTCCTGGCAAAGAATGCCCTCCCACACCTCAAGAAGGAGAGGTCGTCGTTTTCGTAGATCACTTAGCCCGGGGCTTTAAGCCGCCCGGTTCTAAATTTTACCGGGACGTTTTAGCCGATTTTCAACTCCATCCACAAGATACTGGCCCCAACTCTGTTACAAACATGTGTCACTTCCAAGTGCTCTGTGAGGCGTTCTTTCAAGAGGAGCCCACAGTGGAATTGTTTAGGGACTGTTTCCATATAAACCGCCATACTGAGTTTACTGACGGCTCCAATACGGAGTTGGGTGGCATGGCGATTCAGAAAAGGAAAGAGGTCACATACCCTCACGCCAAACTGCACAGCCACCCCAAAGAGTGGAATCAAACATGGTTCTACTGCCAAGACACCTCCCCTGCTGGTGAAAATCCCTTGCTTGGCTTTCGTCCGGAGCGGCTCAGCAATACACACCCCTTTCCGCAAAGGTTGACTGCCCAGGAGAGAAGCAAATATGCTCCTCAACTGTCAAAGCTCAGAGCCTTTATGGCCAACAGTTTAACAGGGGTTGATCTCGCTCGTTGTTGGATATCATGGAGCATACTGCCCCTTAGTCAGCGCTCTGGTTTGATGTGCGAGTATACTGGCAGTGTTGATGACCCACTGCGACATTCCAACATCCAGCTCACCGATGAAGAAATCACAGAGGCTGTGAATAAGATGCTGAATGAACCGGAACACATCTGTGCTAAAACCGGCTTGCTTCCCTTCTGTGCCACCAACAAACCGCCAGCTGTAAGAGTTTGATTTTTCTTTTTGCTGAATCTGTTATTGATATATCTGGTCATTGTTTAATATCAGTGTCTGTGTAACCAGGGCAATGATCCATTTTGGAGCAAGAAACTGCCGCAGGAGAAACCAGAAAAACCAGACAAACCAGAAAGAGCAACCCGGCAAAAGACTAAAGTAGTGAAGAAGACTGCCCACAGGAAAAGAACCACTGCATCCTCTAACCCGGCCCCTGATGATGATGTGGATAATCCGGACCTTGAGGTAGGGCTTGACTCACTTGGCTTATTCTTCATGCGTCTTATTGATGATGATATTTGTCAGGATGATGCCGAAGCCAGCCATGCTAATGCTGCAGAGGTAATTATTCTCTCTTCTGATTCAGAACCTTTGCCTTCACTAAAAATCCGTCAGGCAAACCGGGAAGTTAAATTTTCTCATCCTCTTGCTTATTTGGATCCCAAATTTCTTATGAAGACCCAACAGCACGAAGCTCGTCGCACAACCCGGCACAGCGGCCAGGTAGTTACCTCCACCGGTTTACCGAACAGTCCGATTTGGAAACGCCGTTCAGAGGTCTCTAATTTGCTTGTGAGTGCTTGTCCTAAAGTGGGCTGCTTTCGTCAACCTCTTAATTCATCTGACTCCGATTACCAGTTTACCTCCCACTCATCCTCTGGCGAGTCATCGGCTACTCAGCTGCCACCGATCAAAACGGTGCTTGGGTAAGCTATACTTACCATAATATTTGCAGCACATCACCTTGGAACATATGCTGTATTTGATTTTGTTATTCCTTTCAGGGCCAAACCTAGGCCAAGGAAGAAGGCTCGCCTGGGCAAAGCGGCCGGAGAGGATGCCGTCCTTGAACTAGGCAAAACACCAGATCTTGAAGCGGCTATTCCTGAGGATATACCCAATGATCCACCGTAGCAAGACGACAATCTTATTGCTGAAGAGAGACCTATTGATACCTCAAGTCCTGTCAATCAGCCCACAAGCTCCATCCGGATTGATAAATCCACCGGTCCAACAAAGCCTACTGACAAGCCAACAGCCCCAATGCAAACCGGCGATACCAAGGATGATGAGGTTGTCATTACTGGCATTGGCCATACAGAGCCAAGCAATCCTGTCGCTTTGTCCAAACATGCTGCCAAGGAAGAACTTGCTGCCTTTGGAAAAGGCAAGTGGAATGCTGATCTGGCGACTTACGCTGCTCTGAACGCCCAAGATATCCATTTCGGCTACCTGAACCGGCTGTATACCAGTCGTGACTATGAAGCCGGTCTGGTTAATATGATGAAAGATAAATATGAGGTAACTTCCATATGCTCCTTCCTGCTTGTATATTTCAATTCTTGTTGACGCTCCTTGCCCCCGAGGGCCGGTTTGTAATCTTCTTTCAAACCGGGACTTACTAATATAAATCTTAATGCTTTGAAATTCGCTGATGTAGTCCCCAAGGGCCGGTTCAACTTAGCGTAGTTAAACCGGGACTTTAAGTAATTGAGATTGCCGCATCAGAATATATATACGAGAAAATAGCCATTAGCCCCCAAGTGCCAAGTTGAATACTTGTATTGATCTTGGGACTTTGTAAGCAATTGAAAGATGAAGATCGAATATGCATTAGCCCCCAAGTGCCAAGTGCATAACTTGTTATGTGGTTGGTACTTCAATCCTTGTATCATTTTGCTGAATCATATAACTGTTCAGCTTCCAGATTTAATCTTTGTTGGGATTTCAGATTTAACAAGATTAAATCATATAACAAGATGAAACCTCCAATTCATGATTTAACAAGATTAAATCATATATCGTTTTGCTGATCTCCAAGAAAATCTGAAAACAATATATGATTTTGTTGGGATCAGCAAAACGATATATGATTTCAGATTTCAGATCGAATATGCATCAGAATATAACAAGATTAAATCATATAGCTGCACCAATTCATGAAGCGGAAAATCTTATCCCTCGAATCCCTAAGCATACTTATGCTCCCGATATTGAACCGTCGTTGTTGATCCATGATGAAGCTGTCTTTCGAGCATTAATGGGAATCGACTGGACAACTGTTGATTTCCAGCCGCTGGGTAGAGAAACTGGAGCTGAAGCGGCGCGGGATGACCCACAACCATCAGGCCAGGCTGGTGACCAAGCTTGAACCGGAAGCCGGTTTAACATGCTTCTCCTTTTGAAAAACAATGATCTTATTTTGGGCACCATGTTGCCTTGTAATAGGCTAGCTGATACTCTTGATCTTAATATGCCTTCGTGCATAACCACTGCAACTTGTGCTTCCTTTGGGTGATGAACTGTCCAAAGTATTTTCTGCCATCGTTGGACATGAAGTTGGCTTAGCCAATCTTAAAGCGGAGGTTTATAAACCCACACTGTTTGGAGGAGATAGCAGCTCCTGTATATATATAATGCCAGTTTACCATGTAAACCATGCCGGGTTGTAAAACACCGTGTTACTCTGTAATAGGATGTTAACAAAAAATCAAACCGAGCAAATAGTCGCTGGATTAAAAATGGACCGTGTTCTATCAATTGACAGTGTGAACCGGTTTAAAACTTTGTCGGTTTAAAAAAAGCAATAAAAAGAAAGAAATATCTTTCAAAGAGAAGTGTGAAGCAAAGGCAATGACAAAACCGTTTGCAAAAAGAGGCTTATTTGAGCTGATCAGATGGCGTTACCATGGTCGAACACGACCAAGCTCCCGATAGGTGTAGCTATGGTTCAAGTTAGCCAGGTCCCCAAATGAAACCGTGGCATTTATGCCGATCAAGTGGCATGGTAATGGTTCGGGTTCTACCGAGCCCCCAAGTGATTCTGTGGCCTTAGGCCGATCAAGAGGCATGACTGGTTCAGACGTGACCAAGTCCCCAAGTGATCTGGTGGCTCTCGCCTATCAAGAGGTATTGCATTGGTTCAGACACGACCAAGCCCCCAAGTGACATAACATAATGCTTTTGAAAAGCTAACTCAAGGGGTAAACCGGAGGCCGCTTTAGAACAACTCCGTGTAACCACACATGATGTAAAAGAACAGATACCCCGCTTTAGCTGAGGTTACGGTTTATTATATTTAATCATAATATATACATCGTCGTAATATGTACATAAGTAGAGCCAATGGCTCAGGTATTGTAAGGCCGAAGATGAGCTATGTTCCATGGCCTGTTGGTCTCGTCCTCTGATGTACGTGAGTCTTTATGCTCTCGAATATTGATCAGATAGTATGACCCGTTGTGCAGATTCTTGCGGACCACGAAAGGCCCCTCCCAAGGTGGGGATAGCTTATGCATATTAGTCTGATCTTGGATGAGCCGAAGCACCAAATCCCCTTCCTGAAAGGTTCTGGTTCTGACTCGGCGACTGTGATAACGACGAAGATCCTGTTGGTAAATCGCCGATCGGGCGGCTGCTATGTCACGCTCTTCATCCAACCGGTCCAAAGCATCTTGCCGTGCTGTCTCATTGTCCGTTTCAACATAAGCCGTCACACGAGGTGAATCATGACGGATATCACTGGCGAGAACCGCCTCCGCTCCGTAAACCATGAAGAACGGTGTGTATCCTGTTGATCTGTTGGGTGTGGTATTGATGCTCCATAACATAGATGGTAATTCTTCTACCCAACAACCCGGCGTTCTCTACAAAGGAACCATGAGCGGGGGCTTGATGCCTCTCAAGATCTCTTGATTAGCCCTTTTTGCTTGACCATTGGACTGTGGGTGTGCCACTGATGAAACGTCGAGCCGGATATGCTCCCGTTCGTAGAACTCCTTCATGGCACCCTTGGACAAATTGGTACCATTATCTGTGATGATACTGTGTGGAAAGCCAAACCGGAAAATCACTTTTTTGATGAACTGAACCACCGTGGCTGCGTCACACTTGCTAACAGGTTCTTCCTCCACCCATTTTGTAAACTTGTCAACCGCCACCAGGAGGTGGGTCTTCTTATCTTTGGACCTTTTGAAAGGCCCAACCATATCCAGCCCCCAACTCGCAAACAGCCAAGTAATTGGAATCATTCTCAATCCTTGAGCTGGCACATGAGCACGTCTTGAAAACTTTTGGCAACCATCACATCGTCTGACCAGATCCTCCGCATCAGCATGAGCAGTTAACCAATAGAAGCCATAGCGAAACGCTTTAGCCACCAGAGATTTTGAACCGGCGTGGTGACCACAATCTCCTTCGTGGATCTCATGCAAAATTTCACGGCCTTCTTCAGGAGACACACAGCGTTGAAACGCCCCTGACACACTGCAATGATGCAACTCGCCGTTGATAATAGTCATGGACTTGGACCGCCGGATTATCTGTCGGGCCAGAGTCTCATCCTCTGGTAAATCGCCCCGGTTCTTGTACGCCAGGTAAGGAAGCGTCCAATCCGGAATAACATGAAGAGCTGCCACCAATTGAGCCTCCGGATCAGGGATAGCCAAATCCGCTTCACCAGGGATCTTGACCGACTGGTTGTGCAGCACATCCAGAAAAACATTGGGCGGGACCAGTTTGCGCTGAGAGCCCAGCCCGCTTAAAGCGTCCGCCGCTTCATTTTTCCGCCGGTCCACATGGTCCACCTGATAGCCTTTAAAGTGACCTGCAACAATATCCACCTCACGACGATATGCTGCCATGAGTGGGTCCTTGGAGTCCCAAGTGCCAGACACTTGTTGAGCCACGAGGTCCGAGTCACCGAAGCACTTAACTCGACTTAGATTCATCTCCTTAGCCATCCGGAGACCATGGAGCAAGGCTTCATACTCAGCTACATTGTTAGTACAAGGGATGTCGGAGTAAATAGCCATGGGTAGCCTAGCCGACTCCCCTGGCCCTTCTGAAAAATTACAAGCCGATTCGGCCCTCAAGAATCCAAGACACAGGGCCGCCTTCCCCTTGCCGGCTGTCTCCAGGCCGGCTATCGAAAGGCGGCCCGACTTCAGCCCTCATGAAGAGAAGCCGCGGGAGGGCCGGCTCCGAGAAGCCGGCGGCGAGAAGGTCGACTCCAAGAAGCCGGCTCCCTAAAACGGTCAAGATCGTACCCTCGAAGTCTCCATCCACATAACGGCGATGTGACGGGGCGTGGCTACAGTGAAGCCTGCCACCCCCGAATCCCGGAGCACGCCTGGCACAGTGCGCTGTATGGGTGGCCATGGCCCGTCCGGCGCAACACTGTTGCCACGCTGACCCTAATGTCATCCATGATGGGCTACCAGTACGGCCCATGGGCGGTGGGCCCCTTCGGGCAGAGAGACACCTGAAGGCGGCCAGACCTCCCCCAGTCAGCCCAAGATAGAGCCGGCTCCCCACAGCCGGCTTGCCACCTCCCTCGAAGAAGACGCCCCATTAAGGAGACAAGACGCGGTGGGGCTACAGTGATCGCCCACCGGGCAGCGGCACTGTAGCCACGCCCACTTCGGCGAAGCCCTCGCCACCAAGATTGAGCAACAGTAACCAGCCGCCGACAAGGCCCTAACAGTGGGGCCTGCCTGTCGACCAAGGAGCCGGCAGTCGGCGGGACCCACTAGCCGGCGGGCCCCAGCAGCCGGCGCAGAAGCCGGAGAGCATAGACACAGACGGCTGGGCCCCGCGCCCAACCGGATTACCATTGTACCCCCGGGGGGTAGGCCTATATGAACCCCCCGGGGCATCCATGCAAAGAGAGATCAATCCCTGCTAGTCTCAGACACCACATAGGGAGGAGAAGAGAGCAAGCCATGCCCTTCTTCCTCCTCTTGCCAACAGCTCAAGGAGCACCGTTGAGCTACTTGTTCATCTAGTGACCATGCGGAGACCCCGCAGAGCAGCAGTAGGGGTGTTATCTCCACGGAGAACCCCGAAGTTGGGTAAGATTCGTCGGCCTGCATGTCTTCGCCTCATCCCGTTTCCAGGCACCGGCGACGTCTTACTGGCTCCCACAATGATAAGCCACTCGTTGGCATATGTCGCACCTACCACCCGACATTTGGCGCCCACCGTGGGGCCAGGTGCACCGTCATCCGGAGACCTGTTCTGGACGGGAACCCTCTTCCTCCCCCGCGAGCGTAGCCAGCCCGGCACGCCCGATGGCGCTTGCCACGATGTGCTACAAGGCGTCACCAACATCTGTGCAGCGAGCAGCCTCGCCAATCTCCTTGACAAGATTCTCATCTCTGACGAGCTCGCCCCCGACGCGGGCACCGACCACCTCGTCAACCTCCTCGGCCAGCTCCACGTCTCCGGCGAGCCTGCTGTGGACTTGGAGTCGGTTGGCTCCACCGATCCGATGCCTGTCGACTCCGACACGGCCTCGCTCGACACGTTCCCCACCAACGTCGCGATCTACAACGACCCACTTCCCCGGGCCGATGGCTGCGATGCTGTCACCACCGAGGTGATGGTCATCGGCCACGGTAGCGCTTCTGACAAGAGCGCCCATGACACCCCGCACGCGACAGTCCACAACTTGTCCATCCCCCTCCCGGCCGATGCCGATGCTGAAGCACTGGAAGCTCGCCGCCTCGCCCTCCTCGCGGAGGGCCGGAAGTTGGTTTCCTTGAGACGCCTCGCTGAGGCCCACCGACGCGAAGCCGACCGCGCCGCCTTTGGCACGCCGCCCCCAGGCGGGCCTAGCCGGGCCGGCGTTGTCAGACAGCGTGGCGCTGTCGTCACCGATATGCTAGGAGTCGACCGCCCAGTCTACGCTACACCACTCGAGAACCTGCGCGCCACCCAGGTGGCCGTAGACGAGCTAGATGGACTGGGGGCCGAAGAGCTCCCCCACATGACCCGACGCATCCAGCAGCTGATCGATGCAGCCGCGCAGCGGCACGAAGCCGACGCCCGCGCGGAAAGCCCTCCCCCACGCCGAGATCACGGCGCGACGTCCCGGACGCCGACTACGGGTAAAACCCGCGCGCAGCGCGAGAAAGTACCGGCTGCCAGCCGAAGCAGAACCCGAATCTCCATTGAGGCGAGACGCAGAAGGCAGCCCCCGGGCCGTGGAGTGGCGGGGCAACCTGCCTCCACCCCGGCCCCATGGAGAGAGATATCCCACCCCGCCGCCTGTTGCGCATCCGACTCTCAGCGGCCGGCTAGGTCGCCGCAAAGGAGTCGGCGAGAATGACTCCCGCCATCGGATCGACCGCCTGGCGCGATCCCTAGCGCTAGAAGAAGAAGACGATGTCGGCCCGCCTTCCTTCGGCCCCCGCATCCGCGACGAGCCTTTCCCCAAAGGGTTCTCCCTCCCAAGAGACACGCCCAAGTACAACGGCTCCGTGAAGCCAGAAGATTGGTTGATCGACTACTCCATGGCGGTTAGCATAGTCAACGGCAACAGGCGAGTTGCCGTGAAGTACGTGCCCCTCATGCTGCAGGGCACGGCGCGGACCTGGCTCAACAGCCTCAAGCCATACAGCATCAACAGCTGGCTAGACTTCACAGAAGCCTTCGTACGCAACTTCACCAGCACTTACAAGCGGGCTCCCAAGCCCAGGCAGCTCTCCTTGTGCGTACAAGGCCCCGCCGAGTCCACTCGCGACTACCTCACGCGTTGGGTCGAGCTCCGCAACTCTTGCGAAGGGGTGCACGAGGTGCAAGCCATAGAATACTTCACTACCGGGTGCCGAGAAGGCACCCTCCTCAAGCACAAGCTCCTCTACGACGAGCCGACTACCCTCGACGAGCTTCTGATCATAGCGGACAAGTACGCCACCGCCGACTCCTCGATGAAGACCGAACTCCGGGTAGACGCGTCCGGAAAGGTACTCAACCCGGCGCCCAAGACGCCGGCTGGGGACTCCGGCCGACGCCCACACCAGAACGACCACAAGCGCAAGGGCCCGGTGCCGCCCTCCACCAGTCGGTAGGTGGCCACAGTCGAAGACGAGCAGCCCGAAGCGCGGCCCACACCCAAGAAGCAGAGGGGAGGCAAGCCGTCTTGGCAGCCGGCCTTCTTCTACGAGCAGACTCTCGATGCCCCGTGCAAGTTCCACAGTGGCGCGAAGCCATCCAACCACACAACCCGGAAGTGCCACTGGCTCATCCGAATCTCTAAAGGCGAAGGGCTCGTGCCGCCTCCGCCTGCCGGTCCGCCGCCTCCGCCTGCCGGTCCGCCGCCTTCGGCTCCGCAGCCGCTCGGCCACTCGGCCCGTAGTCGGAGCCGTGCACGATGAGTTCCCCGACGAGCATGCCGCCTATATCATCTTTACAAGTTAGCCCGAAGACCAGCGCAACAAACGCTGAGAGCACCAAGAAGTCAGCATGGTTGCTGCCAACCCCGCCGAGCACATGCACTGGTCAGAAAAACCTAACAGCTGGAGCCGGACCGACCACCCAGAGGTGATGCCATCTCCTGACTCTTATGCGTTGGTTTTGGATGCCACCCTTGCAACGGATAGACGCGCTGCCCGATTCTCCCGCGTGCTGATAGACGGCGGGAGCAACATCAACATCCTATACCATGACACCATGGAGATGCTGAATGTCAAGACGAAGCAACTCATGCCTACTCGGACTGTGTTCCATGGCATCGTACCCGGCCTGTGCTGCGCCCCCATTGGCAAGATCAAGATTGATGTACTTTTTGGGGACAAGGAGCACTTCCGCCGGGAGGCGATCTGGTTTGAAGTGGTGGACCTGGAGAGCCCTTACCATGTATTGCTTGGCCGACCTGCCTTGGCCAAGTTGATGGCAGTTCCCCACTACGCATACCTCAAGATGAAGATACCGAGCACCAAAGGCGTCATCACCATAGCCGGCGATTACAAGAAGTCCTCTGAGTGGGCAGCAGCCAGCAGTCGGCTGGCCGAGTCCCTTGTGATTGCCGAAGAAAAGAAGATGTTGGACCGAGTCGTGGCCATGGCCGGCAAGCAGTCGACCTTGTCCCCCGATCCCAAGGAGCATGATGCTCAAGCATCTTTCCAGCCGGCCAAGGAGACGAAGAAGATACCTCTTGACCCCGAGCACCCAGAGAGGTTTGCCGTCATCGGGGCAAACCAAACAGCAAATAGGAAGGCGAGCTCGCCGATTTCCTCCGTGAGAATCGGGACATCTTTGCATGGTCCCCCAAGGAAATGCCGGGCGTCCCGAAGGAATTCGCCGAGCACAAACTACACGTCCGAGAAGACGCAAAGCCAGTCAAACAACCCCTCCGCCGACTATCGGAGGAGAAACGCAGGATTGTGGGAGAGGAGATAGCCCGGCTTCTGGCAGCCGGCTTCATTATGGAAGTTTTCTTTCCAGAGTGGCTCGCCAACCCGGTCCTCGTGCTAAAGAAAAACAACAAGTGGCACATGTGTATAGACTACACGAGCCTCAACAAGGCCTGCCCCAAAGATCCCTTTGCCCTGCCAAGGATTGACCAAGTGATAGACTCCACGGCCGGATGCGAGCTGTTGAGTTTCTTGGATGCTTACTCAGGGTATCACCAGATACAGTTAAATCCGGCAGACCGCCTGAAGACTGCCTTCATCATGCCATTCGAAGCCTTCTGCTACCTGACTATGACATTCGGCTTGAGAAACGCTGGTGCCACTTTTCAGCGTTGCATGCAGAAGTGCCTCCTCAAGCAACTCGGCAGAAATGCCCACGTCTACGTAGACGACATTGTAGTGAAGACGGAGAAGCGCAACACCTTGCTGGAAGACCTCAAGGAAACATTTGAGAACCTACGCCGGTTCCAAATCAAGCTTAACCCCGAGAAATGCGTGTTCGGAGTGCCAGCCGGCCAGCTCCTAGGCTTCCTGGTCTCCGAACGCGGCATCGAATGCAACCCAGTAAAGATCAAGGCCATTGAGAGAATGGCGATTCCCACCAAACTTCGAGACGTCCAGAAGTTTACCGGATGCTTGGCCTCCCTGAACCACTTCATCAGCCGGCTCGAAGAGAAAGCTCTTCCCCTCTGCCGCCTCATGAAGAAGACCAACCACTTCGAGTGGAATGGCCAAGCCGATCAAGCTTTTCACGAGCTGAAGAAGATGCTGGCCATGCCGCCTGTCCTAGTCCATGCTCCTCTACATTGCTGCAACCAGCCGGGTGGTCAGCACCGTCATCGTAGTCCAACACCCAGAAGAAGGCCGAGCCCAGCCAGTCCAGAGGCCGGTGTACTATTTGAGCGAGGTGCTGTCTACCTCGAAGCAGAACTACCTGCACTACCAGAAGATGTGCTACGGTGTGCACTTCGCCGCCAAGAAGCTGAAGCCCTACTTCCAAGAGCATCCCATCACGGTTGTATGCACCGCCCCGCTGGCCAAGATCATAGGCAGCCGGGATGCATCCGGCCGGGTGGCGAAATGGGCCATCGAGTTGGCCCCCTATACGATCTTCTACCAACCTTGCACCGCCATCGAGTCCCAAGCTTTGGCCGACTTCCTCGTCGACTGGGCCGAGACCTAGTACCTACCGCCGGCTCCCGACTCCACTCATTGGCGCATGCACTTCGATGGGTCCAAGATGCGCACCGGCTTGGGAGCCAGCGTCATCCTCACCTCTCCCAAAGGCAACAAGCTCAAATACACGCAGCAAATTCACTTTGCCGCCTCCAACAACATGGCCGAGTACGAGGCGCTCATACACGGGCTCCGGCTTGCCAAAGAACTCGGCATTCGTCGGATCCTATGTTATGGCGACTCGGACTTGGTGGTCCAGCAATCATCCGGCGATTGGGATGCCAAGGACGCAAATATGGCAAGCTACCGCTTCCTCGTTCAGCAGATCAGTGGGTATTTTGAAGGATGTGAGTTCCTCCACGTACCACGAGCCGACAACGAGCCAGATGATGCCCTGGCTCGAATAGGCTCCACTCGGCAAGCAATACCAACCGGTGTCTCTCTACAATGCCTCCTCAAGCCGTCTATCAAGCCGTCTCCAGAGTCTAATTCCATCTTCGTGCCGCCTGACCCCGACGCAGCCGGCTCGAAGAACCAAGCAGGTGACCTGGGGACTTCGATAGTCGGCCAGGGGGTATCAGCTGGCGGCTCGGGGACTTCCGTAGTTACGCCCGACCCGGGGACTGCCTCACCCGGCTCGGGCACCGCGGTAGTCGGCCCGGAGATTACACCAACACAACAGGCGGCGGCCGACTCCAGCATTTCACCGCCCAGCCCGCCCGCCCTGGTCGCAGTAGCCGTTCTGGCAATAGAAGAAGTCGCAGCTCCGTCATGGGCTCAATCCATCCTCAACTTCCTAATAAACCAAGATCTGCCGGCTGACAAAGTAGAGGCAAGACAAGTCCAACGGCGAGCCAGAGCATACACAATCGTCAACAGAGAACTCGTCAAGCGCAGTGTCACTTGAGTCCTCCAACGATGCATTGAGAAAGAGAAGGGCATTGCAATCCTCAGGGACATCCACCAAGGAGAATGCGGCCACCATGCGGCCTCAAGATCACTCGTCGCCAAAGCCTTCCGCCATGGCTTCTTTTGGCCGACTGCTTTGGATGACGCCAAGAAGTTAGTTAAACATTGCAAAGGGTGCCAACTCTTCAGCTCCAAGCAACACATGCCGGCTTCAGCACTCAAGACCATTCCTCTCACTTGGCCCTTCACCGTTTGGGGACTGGACATGGTGGGCCCATTCAAGACGGCGCGCGGCGGCATGACACATCTGCTTGTCGCCGTGGACAAATTCACCAAATGGATTGAGGCAAAGCCGATCAAGAAGCTGAATGGGCCGACTGCCGTGACATTTATCACAGATATAACAACTCGATACGGCGTACCACACAGCATCATCACCGACAATGGCACGAATTTCGCCAAGGGAGCCTTGGCACGTTTCTGCGCGACACAAGGCGTCCGGTTGGACCTAGCGTCCGTCGCCCACCCGCAGTCAAATGGCCAGGTCGAGCGAGCCAACGGCCTCATCCTTTCCGGCATCAAGCCCCAACTGATCGTACCACTGGAGCGCTCAGCCGGCTGTTGGCTCGATGAGCTGCCGGCTGTCCTCTGGAGTCTGCGCACTACACCAAACAAGTCAACCGGCTTCACTCCTTTCTTCCTCGTATATGGTGCCGAGGCGGTCATCCCAACTGACACCGAGTTCGACTCGCCTCGGGTAACCATGTACACGGAAGCCGAGGCCAAGGAAGCACGAGAAGACGGTGTCGACCTGCTGGAAGAAGGACGGCTGTTAGCCCTCAGCCGGTCCGCCATCTATCAGCAGGGCCTGCGGCGCTACCACAGCCGGAAGGTCAAGCCAAGATCCTTCCAAGAGGGCGATCTTGTGCTCCAGCTGATCCAGCGAACAGGCGGCCAGCACAAGCTCTCGGCCCCTTGGGAGGGCCCCTTCGTCATCAGCAGAGCCTTAGGCAACGACTCCTACTACCTGATTGACGCGCAGAACCCGAAGGCACGAAAGAGAGACGACTCCGGCAAGGAGTCGGAACGACCATGGAACGCCAACCTCCTCCGAAGGTTTTATAGTTGAAATGCAGTATGTATCATGCTAACCTTTGTACTAAGTTCGAGACAATAGGCCCCCCGAGGAGAGCTCGGGGACTGCCATCTTTTGTCTATGAAATGAAAAGTATCATGCTTATGGCCTTGTCATTGCATTCACTTTTTTCCGTCCGGCACCGGGTTCGACTAGTCGGCCCGGGGACTGGCCGCCTGGAGTTATATTACAAGTCCTACCCGCAGTCAGACAAGTAGTGTGTCAGCTCCCAAGCTTTCTCTTGCCAAAAGTCGCAGTTCGAAGAACCGGTTGTCCGGCTGGCAAGAGTTAAGGGCAGGAACGGGTGCCCACACGAAAAACGGCTAGCGACTAACGGACTAATATAACAAAAGCCGGTTTTTCTCCTACCACCGACCGGCTACCAGAGTAGCCGGCCGGCCGGCTTCCATTCACCTCGCTCCAATCTAAGAAAGCTCGAGTACTTGCCTTCCCAGAAGGGGAAGGCGGCAAAGGAAACATCCTAAGGATAAAAAGCATACAAGAATGGAAACCAAGCACGCAATAATATTTACATAAAAGACCTTCAAAAGGCCAGCATTCCACATAGTTTGAATACACCCCCAGTGGGTGGAACTGCGCAAGTTTGATAAAATCGTTCAAAAGAAAACAAGCAGGAAAAAAGAAAGACGGCAGACTAAGCCAAGGGAGCTACTGGCGAGTCGGGCAGGTCGGTGGAGACGGCAGTGCCGGCTGGAGGAGTGGCCGGCTGGCGAACCTCGGCATGATCACCGCCTCCCGCAAAGGGCGCGCTAGCACGCGCCTCGTTGCTGGAGGCACGATCAGGCTGAGGCTGGCTGGCCGCTTCACCGGCCGGCTCAACGTCTTCGCCCTCCTCTCCTTCGTCGTCTTCGCCTTCATCGCTGGAGGCGATCTCCTCTGCCGAGTCTTCACCCGCAGCCGGGTCCAGCCCGAACCATTCCTCCGGCTGGGAAGCGCCGTCATCATTAATTTCAGGAGCGAAGACGCTGATGTCAGTACACTCGGCGATTGTCGAAGCGCGCTGAGCGATAGCCGGCCGCACCTCCTCCAGCTCTTCGTCGGCCTCCAACCGCCAGGTGCACAGCTGGTCCAGGTTCAGCCCCGGATACCAAACTCGGACGAACTCCAACGCCCGCCCAGCTCCAAGCCGGGCCGCTGATGCTTTCCAAGCCTCGAAGCGGCCAACCGCAACTTCCATCCAGTCGGCAGTCCGACTCGGGGTGCGGGGAATCGTCTCACTTGGCCAGAGGGCGGCCAACACCTGCGCCTCGGCGCGCTGGAGGCGGCAGAGCATACGATGAGCCGGCTGCAGCCGCGCTTGGACCGCCAAGAGTTGCTCCTCAAGCGTCCGACTCGCGTCCGGCGCGATGTCGGCCCCCGCCTGACGGCGCGCTTCGTGATGGGCCTCGATGGTTTGGGTAGCAAAGACGGAGTAGCCGGGAAAGTAGTCTGCACAGAGAATAAAAAGCAGCACAAGTCAGAACACAAATCAGGCGGCAAGGGGCATGCAAGGAGCGAGGAAGGCGGCTTACCGTCGATCAAATCCTCAATACGGCCGAAGCCTTCATTCAGCGCTTGCCTGGTCTCAGCCCAGCCCACCGCTTCGGTCTCGAACTCGGCCTTCAGGGCGGCTTCGTTATCCCGCGCCTTCTTCAGGGCCGCCTTGTGGCTCTCCTCCTGGTCAGCCAGCTTCTTGGCCAGTCGGTCGCGCTCCAGGACCAAGGCGTCGTACTCAGTCTCCTTGGCGCGAAGGGCAGCCTGCGCCTCGCTGAGCTGCCCCCTCAAGTCGGCATTGGCTCCTGCAAGCATGAAGACCAAAAATTAATAAGGGGAAGTCGTCAAGGAAGATCCGACCCGGCTGCTCAGCAGTCGGCCCGAATCTTGGGGACTACACCCAGTGGGTGCACTGACGCGCCCCCATAGGAGATGAATGAGACAAACACGCACTCCGGCTGCTGGTCAGGTCCTCAGTTCTCCGGCCCAGCTCCTAAGCCTGGGAGTTGAAGGTGGCTGCGCGGAGGTTATGATACTCGTGGAAGATTATACAGGAGGCAAGGATAAGTTATGTTGTCAGGACCTAGTAAGTTCCAAACCGCCTGCGCAGCAGCCGGCTTTGAACTTGGGGACTACACCCAGTGGGTGCGCTGACACGCCCCCACGTAAGAAATTGAAAGAGCAAAATAACCAAGAACAGAAGACTCACCCGGATGACGGCCCGTGTCGAGAGAAACTCTTGAGTGTATCGCTGCAGCGAGGCGGCCTGAGCTTGAAGCCGGTTCCGGACCTCCTGGGCCGCCGCGTTCAGCTCGCCCGTCCCCCCGCTGGGAGTCCACTCGGACGTGCTAACACTGGCCGTCTCCAGGGCCTCCGCCGTCTGGCTGGCGCCCGCTGCTGGATGCGGTTCCGGCACGGAGCCGCCACCCCCTGCACACCGGCGCAATGCCGGCTGCACCTCGAGGCCGGCCCCTGCCGCCGGCTCGCCCCTGGACGGCTGCTCTGGCGCCGCAGCTGACTGGCCACTTTGGCCCGCTCCAGTTGGCGCCGTCTACGACGCCCCCTCCACGAAGATCACGGGATCCTCCCGCCTCTCCATCACCGGCGGGCCTTGGTCGACCTCCTCCGACGGTGGCACGGGAACGTCAGGGGCCACGGCGTGGAGGGGAACAACGAGCAGCAGAGGCCGGTTGTGCGAAGCCTAAGTCTCCGACTCCGCGGCTGCCGCCTTCGCCCGGGCCTTGGCCGCCGCGTCGGCCTGCTCCTTCGTCGCGTCGGGAGCTTGAGGACCCTCCAGTCTACCCGAGTACGGAGCCGGCAGGACCTCGCTTGAGAGAAAGCGGCGCCCTATCCGGCAAGAAAAGAAAGGTTTAGAAGAGTTTCGGACGAAGAAGACAAAAAATATATACGCAAGACATTCGACGACTTACGCAGAGATCGCCTGCGGCTGCTTCACCGCCTTGCGGAAGAGGGTCGCCTTCGCGGCCGCCTCATCCCGCTTGGTCGCCGCCGTGGAGGCCTTGGATTTTTTCGGCCGGCTGCCGAAGAAGGTCGACGCGGCCCGGCGCTTCTGCGCGCCGCCACGGGCAGCCGGCACGACAGACGAGCCCGCACCTTGATGATCGGGCGCCGGCTGGCGGTGCGGGGCGACTTCGACCTCGTCGTCATCCGGCCAGTCCTCGAAGCTGGCCCCGAGTGCCGCGCCTCCGGCCTCGTCGCCTTCCCTCACGATGGCGTCTTCCATGGCGGCCGCTCCCAGGTCCGGATCATCGGTGTCGTCCACCGTGCGGTCGGGGAGGAGCCGGCGCTCTACTCCCGCGGCCCCGGCTGTCGGCGGGAGAAGAGGGTTCTGCAAAAGGCAAATGAGCTGATCAAGAGTTGGCTATCATGAGGCCGGCTACAAAAAGGAAGAAAATAAGAAAGAACTTACGGCAGGCGGAGGGTTGGCGCGGGAATACGGCTCCTTGCCGTATCGCCAATCCTCGACGAGCTTGCAGTTGGAGATATAATTCACCATGTAAGACACCTCTGCGTGAGGCATCTCCCTGGTGCTCAGCCGGCACGGGTCGAAGCGGGCGCTCATTTGGCAGATCATGTGAGGCCGGCCTTGGAGCGGAAGAACCCGACGCTCCATGAAGGCGGCCACCAAGTCGGCTCCGGTCAGGCCCTCCGACTGGATCATCACCCGAAGCCGGGAGACGGCTGCGTTCCCGGCCTGAGACAGCGACTTGGCCCGGTAGCTCCACGAAGGCTGCCTCCCAGCCGGCGGGCCGGCTACGTAATCCGGCAGGTTGACGTAGTCGCCTTGCTAGGCGACGTTCTTCACGTAGAAATAAGACCTCTGCCAAAGCTTCACCGACTGGATCAGCGGAATGGACGGGAATGGATTGTTCTCGCTCGCCTGCCTCATGGCAATGAAGGCTCCGCAAGGGGCGGGCACGCCCGTGACGATGGTGCCGACCTTGCTTTGGAAGAACTCCCCCTAGAGCTTGAGCGTGGGGAGAACTCCAAGAAAGCCCTCGCACAGGGCGACGAAGGCCGACAGCAGCATCACCGCATTGGGCATGAGGTGATGTGACTGGAGGTGGTAGAACTCGAGGAAGGCTCGAAGGAATCCACTCGCCGGGAGGCCGAAGACGCGCAGGCAGTGCGAGCGGAAGATCACCCGCTCGCCCTCCTCCCATGCCGGTGAAATCTCCCTCGCCGGCGCTTGACGAACCCGCACAAGGTTCTCGCCGGGCAGACGTCGTGTCCGGCGGAGGAACTCGACGTGGTCCTCGTGGACGTTGGAGCCATCCCATGAGCTCGACAGCGCCATGGGAGTGATGTAGCGGGGAGCAAGACGAAGCGACGGCGGAACGGCGTGACAAAGAGTTGCTGCGGCGAAGAGAAGAAGAAGGAGGGCGAGAAGGGGCGGAGTGAGGGAGAGCACGCGAGCCTCTGCCGCTCCCCCTCCTCCTCCTACTTATAGACCGCACGGCGGAGCCGAGGAGGCGCGACGTGGGGGAACGTGGGGATCAACTGCTCCCACTCCCCCACGTCCCGCGATTATTGTGCCTTGATGGCAGAATAAAACTGCCGCGGGAAGGCGAGCGGTCCATGTGGGCCGCAGAAGATCCGCGCTCGGACCGAGGCCTGCGAGTGGCGGGCCCGGGCCTGCGGCAGCGTCCAGTCACGCGCGTACGTTGTCAGGATTTCCTCGCCACGTGGCCCGCGTTCCCGCCTATGAGAAACGGAGCTTTTCCGAAGACGGCGCGCACGAGCAAAGCCGGCCCCTCGGGATAGGAAGCTGACCTAGCTTCTCGTCCCTTTGTCAGCCTCGAAGCTCGATCAGCTTCGTGGACTACTGTCGGAGTAAATAGCCATGGGTAGCCTAGCCGGCTCCCCCTGGCCCTTCTGAAAAATTACGAGCTGATTCGGCCCTCAAGAATCCAAGACACAGGGCCGCCTTCCCCTTGCCGGCTGTCTCCAGGCCGGCTATCGAAAGGCGGCCCGACTTCAGCCCTCATGAAGAGAAGCCGCGGGAGGGCCGGCTCCGAGAAGCCGGCCGCGAGAAGGCCGACTCCAAGAAGCCGGCTCCCACAAAGCGGTCAAGATCGTACCCTCGAAGTCTGCATCCACATAACGGCGATGTGACGGGGCGTGGCTACAGTGAAGCCTGCCACCCCCGAATCCCGGAGCACGCCTGGCACAGTGCGCTGTACAGGTGGCCATGGCCCGTCCGGCGCAGCACTGTTGCCACGCTGACCCTGATGTCATCCATGACGGGCTACCAGTACGGCCCACGGGCGGTGGGCCCCTTCGGGCAGAGAGACACCCGAAGGCGGCCAGACCTCCCCCAGTCGGCCCAAGATAGAGCCGGCTCCCCAAAGCCGGCTTGCCACCTCCCTCGAAGAAGACGCCCCATTAAGGAGACAAGACGCGGTGGGGCTACAGTGATCGCCCACCGGGCAGCGGCACTGTAGCCACGCCCACTTCGGCGAAGCCCTCGCCACCAAGATTGAGCAACAGTAACCAGCCGCCGACAAGGCCCTGACAGTGGGGCTTGCCTGTCGACCAAGGAGCCAGCAGCCGGCCGGACCCACTAGCCGGCGGGCCCCAGCAGCCGGCGCAGAAGCCGGAGAGCGTACACAGACGGTTGGGCCCCGCGCCCAGCCGGATTACCATTGTACCCCCGGGGGGTAGGCCTATATGAACCCCCCGGGGCATCCATGGAAAGAGAGATCAATCCCTGCTAGTCTCAGACACCACATAGGGAGGAGAAGAGAGCAAGCCGTGCCCTTCTTCCTCCTCTCGCCAACAGATCAAGGAGCACCGTGTAGCTACTTGTTCATCTAGTGACCATGCGGAGACCCCGCAGAGTAGCAGTAGGGGTGTTATCTCCATGGAGAGCCCCGAAGCTGGGTAAGATTCGCCGGCGTGCATGTCTTCGCCTCATCCCGTTTCCAGGCACCGGCGACGTCTTACTGGCTCCCGCAATGATAAGCCACTCGTTGGCATATGTCGCACCTACCACCCGACAAGGGAACATTAAGCGGAGAACGTAACAAAACTTATCACCTCGTGGGGAAGGTAATATGACTCCAGCCCCCGAGCCTTCCAATTGCCTGGATCCGTCAAAATGGATGGTCCAATATGTGTGATCCGGCTTTTCTTCAGGTGCTTGCAGTTCCGTCCAATCATTGATGAAATCAACAAGTGCTTGAGACTTAACCGCCGTCCGAGGCACATACTTCAATCCGTGCGGCCCAAGCTCTATAGCCCACTTGGCAATCCGGCCAGTTGCTTCCCGGTTCTAGATGATATCCCCCAAAGGAGCAGAACCCACCAACGTAATTGGGTGCCCTTGGAAGTATTGCTTAAGCTTCCGGCTTGCCATAAAAACTCCGTACACCAGCTTCCGCCAATGCGGATACCTTTGCTTGGACTCAATGAGTACCTCACTGATATAATAGACCGGACGTTGAACCGTGTAACGCCCCGAGACCGATGTGCCAGGTGTCCTCCAATTATTCGCTGTTGTTGCCTTGTCATTTGCTTGCGTGTTGCATCTTGCCACATCATCATCCGCATTGCATCATCATGTTTTCAAAACTTGTATTCGTTCGGGTTCCCCCAGTCCATCCGTTGTCCGTTCTAAGCCCAACCACACTCGCACGCGCCTGCGGCATGTCCGAAATAGTATTTTATAAGTGGCCGGAAAATGTTCTCGGAATAGGATGAAAGTTTACGTGCGGTCTTATTATAGTGTAGATAGTCCGCCTGCCAAGTTTCATCATATTCGGAGTTTGTTTGATGCCCCAACGGATAACTATAGCGGCATTATAGCCGGTCTAACGTCGGACGTTTTCGGTTTCCGGAAACAGTCGCCGGGCCTCCCTCTCTTCTCTTCTCTTCTCTCAGCTCGAGACCGTCTACACAGCCCACTACCTACCATCAGGCCCAATCTGGGCTCTCTCGTCAGTCCGCAGACCTCCTCGCGCGCGCGTCCGAAAAGCTGTCCCGGACCCGACCCGGACTGTCGCCACCATTGTGTCCGGATCATCCCCAAACATCTACAAAACGTCTCCGTTTTGTTTATTGGGCTTCCTAACCTAGTTTTTCTTGAACCGCCCGATTTTGATCGGAGGGTCCAAATCTACCCTAAACTCCCCTCTTTCCATATATATAGAACCACTAGTCTAAATCTGAACAAAACCCTAAAACCTAGGGCATTTGTCCATTACCCCGCCGCCGCCGCATCTTCATCGGGATCTATCCTAAGCCAACCCGCGCCTCCTTCCCCTCCTCGATTTTGCCACCGAACCAACCAGCCTCCTCTCCCTCGATTCATCCATTCCCGCAGTTCCTCCACCCACCAACAGGAGCCCGAGCTTTTTCTCCACGACCCCAAGCACTCGATCCACCGAGCCAACCACCTTCTCCCCTTGATCCATGGGCACCTCCTACTCGAGCAACCAGCGCCCCGCTGCTTTCTCTCCCCTATTCAATCCGTAGGAGAGGAGCTCCTCCAGGCCCCAGCTAGCGCGATGGTCGCCGACCACCCAAGCATCAGCAGCAGATGAGCATCGCGACCCTCCTCTTCCTCCTGTTTTCTCTTTCTCCTCGTCTTCCTCCTCCATCTCTCAACTCCACTCCTCTGCTTCCTCTGTTTCCAGCAGGACCACGAGATGTGCCCCGACCCTGCCGTCGCCTGCCTCCGCCGCCCTAGCCCGTTCCCGGCCGGTTTCCGCCGGCGACGCCCCGCACCAGGACCCGCTCGTCTCTGTCGCCGCGTAGCTCTGAACCTCGCGCCCCTGCGTCATCTCCTCGCCGACGGCAGCATCAAGCAGCAGCAGCGTGCATGGCTGTCGACTGAGCCCTGGCCGCGTTGACCCTCCTCTGCGTCCCGTGCCGCTGCTCCTGCTTCATTCCGGCGAGGCTCCGCCGGGATCCGTTCTTCTCCACGCTGTCTGCGTCGCCAAAGTACACCAGCGCCAGAAAACTCCACCTCCCCGCGGACCTTGCCTCGTCCTCCTCCTGTGCGTATGGAGACAATGAGCGCCCGTTGACCGCGCCTCTGCCTCCATATCGCCAGGCCCGGCGCACTACTCAACCGGCCTGCCAAGCCTCTCCCCTGATTGGGCCGTGAGCCCACGAGGTGAGAAGCACCTCAAGCCCAATCCTGTTTGGCCTGCTAGCTCACATTTGGCCCATATATGTTTTTCCCTGTGCGCCGTGATTTTGTCCTATTACCCCAAGTATTGCAGATTTACAGAAAACCCCTAGCCTTCATGCATTTAATATCTCACAAACTAAGCATCACATGTAAAAACTTTGTATATGAAACTTGCTTAGTTTTTCATCTAGTTTCATAATATGTCTTTTTCATCCATGTTTAAAATGTTTAAATTGCTGTTTGTGTAGATTTACTATTATGCCATGTTAAAATGCTTTATTTCATAACTTAATAACCGTAGCTCCGATTTTAATAATCTTTATATGTAAATGGGGTAGAATTTTTCCTAGTTTATCATGGTGACATTGTTTTGCATGCCTAACAACTCTAAAATATGGTTTAGGGCAGAACAGTACCAAACCCAATATATGCATATGGGGAATTACCGGAATTATTGTTCGTTGCTTCCGGCCTCATTTAAACTTGCCAAGATAGGTAGTTTTCATTTTCTTCACCCTCTTACCATGTTTAACAACATTTAATATCGTTGGGTACATAAACAAGATCAAACTAAATACGTCATGTGGTGTTTTGTCAATATGCATCCCGATGCATATTGAGCTCCATTTAACTTGTAGTATTGTTTGTGCAAGTTGCCATGCCATGCCTCATTAAACCGGACATGCATCATACTTGGTTGTGCATCATGCCATGTTCATGTCGTGGTTGTTTACTATGTCGTGTGCTTCTTTCCGGCGTTGCTTCTTCGGGTTGGTTCCGATAACGTCGTGCTGTGAGGATTCGTTCATCTACGCCCGTTTGTCTTCTTCATGGACTCGTTCTTCTTTCTTGCGGGATTTCAGGCAAGATGATCATACCCTCGAAATCACTTCTATCTTTGCTTGCTTAGTTGCTCGCTCTTTTGCTATGCCTATGCTGCGATACCTAACACTTGCTTATCATGCCTCCCATATTGTTGAACCAAGCCTCTAACCCACCTTGACCTAGGAACCCGTTGTTTGGCTATGTTACCGCTTTGCTCAGCCCCTCTTATAGCGTTGTTAGTTGCAGGTGAAGTTAGAAGTTTGTTCCTTGTTGGAACATGGAGATGTTGTTCCTTGTTGGAACATGTTTACTTGTTGGGATATCACAATATATCTTATTTAATTAATGCATCTATATACTTGGTAAAGGGTGGAAGGCTCGGCCTTATGCCTGGTGTTTTGTTCCACTCTTGCCACCCTAGTTTCCGTCATATCGGTGTTATGTTCCCGGATTTTGCGTTCCTTATGAGGTTGGGTTATAATGGGAACCCCTTGATAGTTCGCCTTGATTAAAGCTTTTCCAGCAATGCCCAGCCTTGGTTTTATCATTTGCCACCTAGCCTTTTCTTTTCCCTTGGGAGTCGCGCTCCTGAGGGTCATCATTATTTTACCCCCCCCCCCCGGGCCAGTGCTCCTCTGAGTGTTGGTCCAACCTGTCAGCTGCTGGTGGCCACCAGGGGCAACTCTGGGCTGGCCTACCTGTACCTAAGACAATCTGAGTGTGCCCTGAGAACGAGATATGTGCAGCTCCTATCGGGATTTGTCGGCACATTCGGGCGGTGTTGCTGGATTAGTTTTAACTTGTCGATGTGTCTTGAAGAACTGGGATACCGAGTCTGATCAGAATGTCTCGGGAGGAGGTCTATTCCTTCGTTGACCGTGAGAGCTTGTCATGGGCTAAGTTGGGACTCCCCTGCAGGGATTTGAACTTTCGAAAGCCGTGCCCGCGGTTATGGGCAGATGGGAATTTGTTAATGTCCGGTTGTAGAAAACCTGAAGTTGACCTTAATTAAAATGCATCAACCGCGTGTGTAACTGTGATGGTCTCTTTCCGGCGGAGTCCGGGAAGTGAACATGGTGTTGGAGTAGTGCTTGACGTAGGTTGTTTTAGGATCACTTCTTGATCATAGTTCCTCGACTGTGCTTTTGCCCTCTCTTCTCGCTCTCTTTTACGAATATGTTAGCCACCATATATGCTAGTCGCTTGATGCAGCTCCACCTCATACCTTTACCTTACCTATAAGCTTAAATAGTCTTGATTGCGAGGGTGCGAGATTGCTGAGTCCCCGTGACTCACAGATACTGCCAAACCAGCTTGCAGGTGCCGATGAGTCCGTGCAGATGACGCAACCAAGCTCAGGAGGAGCTCGATGAAGATCTTGTCCTTTGTGTTGTTTCGTTCTAGTTGATCGGTAGTGGAGCTGAGTTGGGGTCGATCGGGGACCTTGTCGCATTTGGGGTTCTTCTTTTATTTTGGTTCTGTAGTCGGACCTTGATTGTATTTGGATGTTGTAATGCTTTACTCATGTATTGTGTGAAGTGGCGATTGTAAGCCAACTATGTATCTCTTTCCCTTTTGTATTACATGGGTTGTGTGAAGATTACCTCACTTGCGACATTGCTTTCAACGCGGTTATGCCTCTAAGTCGTGCTTCGACACGTGGGAGATATAGCCGCATCGAGGGCGTTACAAGTTGGTATTAGAGCCTTCCCCGACCTTAGGAGCCCCCACTGCTTGATCGTTTTTAGCAGCCGTTGTTGAGTCTAGAAAAATGTTTTGAGTCATTTAGGAATTATATATCGGAGAGTTTAGGAATTCTTTTTACTCCCCAGTCCCTTCATCACTCTGGTAAGGCATCCTGACGTAGAGTTTTGACTCTTCTCTTCTCAAATTTCACTAAAAAAAATTTAGGATCACGCGGGTATCTTGGAATCATTCCGATGGTTTTGTGATGAGAACATTGTTCTTGGTGCCTCCTGACATTTAGGGGTTGTGGCAGTGTCCCGGGGAGTTGAGCTCCGAGGTGTTGTCATCACAATTTTATCGTTGCAGTTCTGGAATACCTGAGTTTAGTTTCGCCGACATCAAAAATCTCTTTTATGCAGTTGTTGGTGAGATAACCTCGACGCCACCCAGTACTGGGGCAGGAGTTCGGGAGTATTGCCATAACTCGTATAACGGATGCTTTTCGAAGGTTGAGGTAGACGATTTCCGAAGGTTTCTTGGTTATGTGTTGAAGGATGGATACAGCTGGATGTAGGATTTGCTAGTTTGGGTGAGATATTATGCTTCCCCTGTATCCCCAACACCTGATTGCATAACCGGAAAGTTTCGGGAGTTTATAAGTGGGAATTCGAGTAGCTCCTAGGATATCTTTCTAACAGGTGTATGATATGAAATTGGGGTTCAACGTCTAGTGGTCCGCCTATCCACGGTCGGTTTTACAGTGGTCTCGTTGTGTCTTAAAGAGTCCTTGGCTATGCCGACTCGGGGACGCTTCGTATGTCATGTGCATTGCCTTGTACATGATGGTGTTGTACGATCGAGCCCGTGTAGGCCCCACCACGAAAACTTCGGACGAAATCTCTATCATATGTTTGTTCCGGTTTATTCTGCAAGCCAATCTTTGTTTTGTTTTGAGTTGTGGTATTCGAGTTGCTTCAATGTCAAATGTTGATTCCATACGTTCCCCAAATGGTGTTCTCATACCCCGATGTGAACACTAATCCTTCTTGATCATCAAGATTGTTTTGTCAATCCTTTTCATCGGCGTGCTTTCTCTTCAAGTGGATCCAATCATTTCAACTTCCGCAAGATCAATTATCACTTATTCTCAACAGTGTTCGTTTCATCCATCCCAAATTGTCTTTGTTTTCCCGCCCACCCACCCATTTTTCTTCAAGGATTCAGATTTCTTGATCAAGTGTCCATCTTATTCATGTGAAGTCTCTCCATTCCTTTTTACGTCAATGTTCTTATCCGTCGTTTCTCAGGAAGATGCCAACGGAGCTTCAAGTTCGTCACCCTTCACTGATTTTTCTTCTCCGGTGGTTTAAATTCAGGCGTTATTGATCATATCTTTCTCCTCGTTCCAAATACCTTCTCATGCCGGTGCACCTCATATTCATTCACTTCTCGCTATTTAATTGTTTCGGAGTGCTCAAGATATCTCGAAGATTCATGTTTCCACTCTGCATTCGTTCAAGCTCTTTCGAGATTGGTATCTCATTCAAGTCATTTAATTCAACCGGTGCAACCTCTCTTTTAAATCATTCAACGTTATTTCTTTTGAGTGGGCCCTAACCCATAGGTCTTTTCCCAGGATCTTACCTGACTCTTCTTATTTTCCCGGAGCTATCCTCAAATTTCTTTTCGAAGTTTGACGTAAGAATGAATTGTCATCAGTCAAATGTCTTTCTCCAAGATCGGTTAAATTCTTTTCATCGTTGGCTCAACTTTTCAATTCTTCATTCCGGAGTGTCTAAATAATTCATGTGGTGTTTCTCATCGTCATTCTCGGATTTTGAAGACCGAAGAAGAGTTTCTCTTTAATCTTGCTCCATTCTCTTCAAGATTTGTGATTCTAGCTTGTTGCCATCCTCTCGTAATTGTTTTGATCGTGAAAAATTCTTTTCACCTATCCGGAGCAATTCAAGAGTCTTCTCAGTTTGTTATCCGGAGGCCATCTTTTCAAATATTATTCATTCTCAGCTTTCAGTTATCATTCTCCTATCTTACCGGTGCTTCGTTCAAGTAATCTCTAATCAGTTCGTGATCCCTTCGTTCTCTTGTCTCTAAATTCTCTCAAGCATCTTCATTCATTTGCTAATTCTTCCAGGTGTTTCTTTATCTTCTCTTCGTTCATTTTCAATTCTTATGGTGGTTTGCTCAAGATTCTATTCCATGGTTATCATATCAACTCATTCGTTGTTTTCCAAATCCTACCGATGGTTCGTCGAAGACCTTCCCAAGTTTATGTTATATCTCTCTTAATATTTTCTACGAGAATAAGTAATATGTCAAATCCGTTGTTTGTCATCAATTTAATTGGTGAAGGATAAGCATAATGTAATTCTTATTCTTGTTTCATCCAAGTGATTAATTCCTTATTCCGGAGCCTCATCAAAAATCTTGGTTTCAATTGTTTCATCTTTTCTTTTCCGGAGTTCCAAGCTCTCTCAATTTATTTCATCACGAAGATCCATCTAATCATTGCAAGGATTCACCTTGTGTTTTCAACTTCTCTTTCTTCTCGTTATCCTTTTGTTACCGGAGTTCTTCATGAAGGTTCTACATGATGGTTTCATCAATGATTTAATTTCCTTCTCGAAGTGTTCATCAACATTCTTTTCTAAGGAGCACAAGTATTCTTTTTCGTGCAATCCGGAGTGCAATTCTTTCTACCATATTATTGGAGGTGCTATTTTGTCATTTTTCATAATTTGAGCTCATGTTTCATGATTCACATATTGTTAAGAATTAGATATTTTAAATCCATCAACCTATTCGTTGGAATTATCTTGGGTTATATTTCACCTAGAGCGTTCCCTAAGGATTGTTGCTACCTATGGTGCTCATAAATGACCCAAGTTCTTATTTCATCCTTCCGGTGAAATAAGTTTCTTGTCTCCTTGCTCATACCAATCCAATTCTTTTTCCCGTGAGTGGCAGATTGTCACCTCATAATTTGAGATGTATTCCATAAGACCATATCAAGCTTATTCTTTTCGTTGTTGGTTTTTCCAACAACTCCGTTCGACCCTTCTCCTAAGGATACCTTTTCAAGCTCTTTTGTAGCAGAAGTTGGCATTTTCTTCTACATTCTTTTGTCTCAATTATCTTTATTCTATTCTTTCTCCCGGAGGTCAAGTGTTGTTGCTCTTTTCACTCCTCATCTCGGTTTGTCAAGATTATGTTCAATTTCTTCCATTTACAGTCGAAGTGCTGTCCAAATTATATCAGTCTTATTCCTTCTCTATCTTGTTTAACCGGAGTGTCGTGTCCTCTGCTCAAGTTCTTTTCACCGTATCAAGTCTTGCATAACTTCTCAACCGGAGTGGTTTCAATATATATCTTGCCCTTCAACCTCAAGGTTTTTCGCAATGTTCTTTGTCCCTCTTTTCTAACGGAGTGTTTTCGACTTGGTTCACCTTCGTTGTATTCTTTTCTCGAATTTGTTCAACCTCGCAAGGTTCTTTGGTTTCACTCGTTTGTCAAAGAAGCAACTTAGTTTTACCTCTTCTTTTTTCTCTTACGTTTTTCCTCCGGTGCCATTCTAGATCTCGGGACAAGATCCTCTCGTAGTGGTGGAGTGTTGTAACGCCCCGAGACCGATGTGCCAGGTGTCCTCCAGTTATTCGCTGTTGTTGCCTTGTCATTTGCTTGCGTGTTGCATCTTGCCATGTCATCATCTGCATTGCATCATCATGTTTTCAAAACTTGTATTCGTTCGGGTTCCCCCAGTCCGTCCGTTGTCCGTTCTGAGCCCAACCACACTCGCACGCGCCTGCGGCATGTCCGAATTAGTATTTTATAAGTGGCCGGAAAATGTTCTCGGAATGGGATGAAAGTTGATGTGCGGTCTTATTATAGTGTAGATAGTCCGCCTGCCAAGTTTCATCGCATTCGGAGTTTGTTTGATACCCCAACGGATAACTATAGCGGCATTATAGCCGGTCTAACGTCAGACATTTTCGGTTTCCGGAAATAGTCGCCGGGCCTCCCTCTCTTCTCTTCTCTCAGCTCGATACCATCTACACAGCCCACTACCTACCACCAGGCCCAATCTGGGCTCTCTCGTCAGTCCGCGGACCTCCTCGCGCGCGCGTCCGAAAAGCTGTCCCGGACCCGACCCGGACTGTCGCCACCATTGTGTCTGGATCATCCCCAAACATCTACAAAACGTCTCTATTTTGTTTATTGGGCTTCCTAGCCTAGTTTTTCTTGAACCGCCCGATTTTGATCGGAGGGTCCAAATCTACCCTAAACTCCTCTCTTTCCATATATATAGAACCCCTAGCCTAAATCTGGACAAAACCCTAAAACCTAGGGCATTTGTCCCTTACCGCACCGCCGCCGCATCTTCTCCACGACCCCAAGCACTCGATCCACCGAGCCAACCACCTTCTCCCCTTGATCCATGGCCACCTCCTACTCGAGCAACCAGTGCCCCGCTGCTTTCTCTCCCATGTTCAATCCGGAGGAGAGGAGCTCCTCCAGGCCCCACCTAGCACGATGGTCGCCGGCCACCCAAGCATCAGCAGCAGATGAGCATCGCGACCCTCCTCTTCCTCCTGTTTTCTCTTTCTCCTCGTCTTCCTCCTCCATCTCTCAACTCCACTCCTCTGCTTCCTCTGTTTCCAGCAGGACCACGAGATGTGCCCCGACCCTGCCGTCGCCTGCCTCCGCCGCCCTAGCCCGTTCCCGGCCGGTTTCCGCCGGCGACGCCCCACACCAGGACCCGCTCATCTCTGCCGCCGGGCAGCTCTGAACCTCGCGCCCCTGCGTCATCTCCTCACCGACGGCTGCATCAAGCAGCAGCAGCGTGCATGGCTGTCGACTGAGCCCTGCCCGCGTTGACCCTCCTCTGCGTCCCGCGCTGCTGCTCCTGCTTCATTCCGACGAGGCTCCGCTGGGATCCGTTCTTCTCCACGCCTTCTGCGTCACCCAAGTCCACCAGAGCCGGAAAACTCCACCTCCCCGCGGACCTTGCCTCGTCCTCCTCCTGTGCGTATGGAGACAACGAGCGCCCGTTGACCGTGCCTCTGCCTCCATATCGCCAGGCCCAGCGCACTACTCAATCGGCCTGCCAAAGCCTCTCCCCTGACCGGGCCGTGAGCCCATGAGGTGAGAAGCACCTCAAGCCCGATCCTATTTGGCCCGCTAGCTTAGATTCCGCCCATATATATTTTTCCCTGTGCGCCGCGATTTTGTCCAATTACCCCAAGTATTGCAGATTTACAGAAAACCCCTAGCCTTCATGCATTTAATATCTCACAAACTAAGCATCACATGTAAAAACTTTGTATATGAAACTTGCTTAGTTTTTCATCTAGTTTCATAATATGTCTTTTTCATCCATGTTTAAAATGTTTAAATTGCTGTTTGTGTATATTTACTATTGTGCCATGTTAAAATGCTTTATTTCATAACTTAATAACCGTAGCTCCGATTTTAATAATCTTTATATGTAAATGGGGTAGAATTTTTCCTAGTTTATCATGGTGACATTGTTTTGCATGCCTAACAACTCTAAAATATGGTTTAGGGCAGAACAGTACCAAACCCAATATATGCATATGGGGAATTACCGGAATTATTGTTCGTTGCTTCCGGCCTCATTTAAACTTGCCAAGATAGGTAGTTTTCATTTTCTTCACCCTCTTACCATGTTTAACAACATTTAATATCGTTGGGTACATAAACAAGATCAAACTAAATACGTCATGTGGTGTTTTGTCAATATGCATCCCGATGCATATTGAGCTCCATTTAACTTGTAGTATTGTTTGTGCAAGTTGCCATGCCATGCCTCATTAAACCGGACATGCATCATACTTGGTTGTGCATCATGCCATGTTCATGTCGTGGTTTTTTACTATGTTGTGTGCTTCTTTCCGGCGTTGCTTCTTCGGGTTGGTTCCGATAACATCGTGTTGTGAGGATTCGTTCATCTACGCCCGTTTGTCTTCTTCATGGACTCGTTCTTCTTTCTTGCGGGATTTCAGGCAAGATGATCATACCCTCGAAATCACTTCTATCTTTGCTTGCTTAGTTGCTCGCTCTTTTGCTGTGCCTATGCTGCGATACCTAACACTTGCTTATCATGCCTCCCATATTGTTGAACCAAGCCTCTAACCCACCTTGTCCTAGCAACCCGTTGTTTGGCTATGTTACCGCTTTGCTCAGCCCCTCTTATAGCATTGTTAGTTGCAGGTGAAGATTGAAGTTTGTTCCTTGTTGGAACATGGAGATGTTGTTCCTTGTTGGAATATGTTTACTTGTTGGGATATCACAATATATCTTATTTAATTAATGCATCTATATACTTGGTAAAGGATGGAAGGCTCGGCCTTATGCCTGGTGTTTTGTTCCACTCTTGCCGCCCTAGTTTCCGTCATATCGGTGTTATGTTCCCGAATTTTGCGTTACGTGCGTGGTTGGGTTATAATGGGAACCCCTTGATAGTTCGCCTTGATTAAAGCTTTTCCAGGAATGCCCAACCTTGGTTTTACCATTTGCCAGCTAGCCTTTTCTTTTCCCTTGGGAGTCGCGCTCCTGAGGGTCATCATTATTTTACCCCCCCCCCCGGGCCAGTGCTCCTCTGAGTGTTGGTCCAACCTGTCAGCTGCCGGTGGCCACCAGGGGCAACTCTGGGCTGGCCTACCCGTACCTAAGACAATCTGAGTGTGCCCTGAGAACGAGATATGTGCAGCTCCTATCGGGATTTGTCGGCACATTCGGGCGGTGTTGCTGGATTGGTTTTAACTTGTCGATGTGTCTTGAAGAACCGGGATACCGAGTCTGATCGGAATGTCTCGGGAGGAGGTCTATTCCTTCGTTGACCGTGAGAGCTTGTCATGGGCTAAGTTGGGACTCCCCTGCAGGGATTTGAACTTTCGAAAGCCATGCCCGTGGTTATGGGCAGATGGGAATTTGTTAATGTCCGGTTGTAGAAAACCTGAAGTTGACCTTAATTAAAATGCATCAACCGCGTGTGTAACCGTGATGGTCTCTTTCCGGCGGAGTCTGGGAAGTGAACACGGTGTTGGAGTGATGCTTGACATAGGTTGTTTTAGGATCACTTCTTGATCATAGTTCCTCGACCGTGCTTTTGCCCTCTTTTCTCGCTCTCTTTTGCGAATATGTTTGCCACCATATATGCTAGTCGCTTGCTGCAGCTCCACCTCATACCTTTACCTTACCTATAAGCTTAAATAGTCTTGATTGCGAGGGTGCGAGATTGCTGAGTCCCCGTGACTCACAGATACTGCCAAACCAGCTTGCAGGTGCCGATGAGTCCCTGCAGATGACGCAACCAAGCTCAGGAGGAGCTCAATGAAGATCTTGTCCTTTGTGTTGTTTCGTTCTAGTTGATCAGTAGTGGAGCCGAGTTGGGGTCGATCGGGGACCTTGTCGCATTTGGGGTTCTTCTTTTATTTTGGTTCCGTAGTCGGACCTTGATTGTACTTGGATGTTGTAATGCTTTATTCATGTATTGTGTGAAGTGGCGATTGTAAGCCAACTATGTATCTCTTTTCCTTATGTATTACATGGGTTGTGTGAAGATTACCTCACTTGCGACATTGCTTTCAATGTGGTTATGCCTCTGAGTCGTGCTTCGACACATGGGAGATATAGCCGCATCGAGGGCGTTACAAACCGGATGCTCCTTACCTACCTCCTTTCGCTCCACCACAATAGCCACGCTGAGCGCACGAGCATTAGCAGCAACATATAGCAGTAACGGCTCCTTGTCAATGGGAGCGGCGAGCACAGGCGGATTGGCCAATTGCCGCTTTAAGTCCTCCAATGCTTCATCAGCAGCGGAACTCCAGACAAACTGATCCGTCTTCTTCAACATACGATACAAAGGGATTGCCTTCTCCCCAAGGCGGCTGATAAACCGGCTTAACGCGGCAATCCGGCCTGCCAGGCGTTGAACATCATTGATACACTTCGTTTTAGCCAGGGAGGTGATGGCTATGATCTTCTCCGGATTAGCCTCAATTCCCCTGTTGGACACTAGAAAACCCAATACCTTGCCCACCGGTACACCAAAGACACACTTGTCCGGATTAAGCATCATCTTGTATGTCCTCAAGTTATCAAAGGTTTCCTTTAAATCATCAATCAGAGTCTCCTTCTCCCTGGACTTAACCACGATATCATCCACGTAAGCATGTACATTAGGGCCAATCTGCTTGTGAAGAAAATTTTGTACACACCATTGATAAGTTGCCTGGGCACTCTTGAGCCCAAAGGGCATAGACACATAGCAGAAGGCTCCAAAGGGAGTTATGAATGCCGTCTTCTCCTGGTCCTTAACTGCCATTTTGATCTGATGATAGCTAGAATATGCATCCAAAAAACTTAAACGCTCACAACCCGCCGTAGCATCAATAATTTGATCAATATGGGGGAGGGCAAAAGGATCTGCTGGACAAGCCTTATTAAGATCTGTGTAATCCACACACATGCGCCAGGTGCCGTTTTTCTTAAGGACCAGCACCGGATTGGCAAGCCACTCAGGGTGAAAAACTTCAACAATAAAGCTAGCTGCTAAGAGCCTGGCCACCTCTTCTCCAATCGCCTTGCGTCTTTCTTTGTCAAACCGGCGGAGGAACTGTTTCACCGGTTTGTATTTAGGATCCACATTAAGGGTGTGCTCAGCGAGTTGCCTTGGTACACCTGGCATGTCAGAGGGCTTCCATGCAAAAATGTCCCGATTCTCACGGATGAACTCGATGAGCGCGCTTTCCTATTTTGGATCCAAGTTGGCACTGATGCTGAACTGCTTGGATGAATCGCCAGGTACAAAGTCAACAAGCTTAGTTTCTGCTGCTGATTTGAACTTCAGGGCCGGATCATGCTCCGTAGTTGGCTTCTTTAATGGAGTCATGTCCGCCGGATCAACATTGTCCTTATAATACTTCAGCTCCTCGGTGGCACAAACCGACTCTGCATAGGCTGCATCTCCTTCCTCGCACTCCAAAGCGATTTTGTGGCTTTCGTGAACCGTTATTGTCCCCTTGTGACCCGACATCTTGAGCTGCAAATACACATAATAGGGTCGTGCCATAAACTTGGTGTAGGCCGGCCGCCCAAACAGGGCATGATATGGACTTTGGATTTTCACCACTTCAAAAGTCAATGTCCCCAAAGGCCACTTCCAGAGCTATCTTACCAACAGGATATGCTGATTTGCCAGGTACCACACCGTGGAACACCGTATTAGACGGTTTGAGATTTTTATCTGTTAGTCCCATACGACGGAAGGTCTCATAGTACAAGATATTAATGCTGCTCCCTCCATCCATGAGCACCTTGGTGAACTTGTAACCTCCCACCTGAGGCGCCACCATCAGAGCCAACTGACCCGGATTATCAACCTGGGGAAGGTGATCCTCTCTGCTCCATATGATTGGCTGTTCAGACCAGTGTAGATAACGGGGCATGGCCGGTTCAACAGAGTTGACTGCGCGCCTCTGAACCTTTCGGTCTCGCTTGTCCAAGCTAGTGGTGAAGACATGGTACTGCCCACTACTCAACTGCTTTGGGTTGCTCTGGTAACCTGACTGTTGCTGCTGTTGGTTGTAACCCCCCTAGTTGTTCTGACTATTTTGATTATTATGTCCGCTCGGATTACCATTAAATCCTGAACCAGAATTTCCTCCACCGTAACCCGGCCCAGATCCTGAGCCACCGCCGGAGCCGTGATCATACCGGAAAGCATTAGAATTCTTGAACTCCTGCATAATGAAGCAATCCTTCCAAAGGTGGTTTGTTGGCACCTCCTTCGTCCCATGTCTTGGACAGGGCTGGCTCAGTAGATAGTTTAGGCGGTCCGGGTTAGGGTTGGGTGCCCCACTGCGATTTTTCGGTTTACCCTTGCGTCGCTGGCCATTGTCCTGCGCGTTGGTATTAGCCACAAAGTCCATGTTACCATCCGCTTTACGCTTGCCTCCACCACCATTGCCTGCCCAGTGATGCTGCTGACCTTTGGAGTTGCTGTTCCTCCTTCCCTTCCCTGCCTTGTCATCATCAGATTCGGGATCCTTGGTACTATCAGAATCAGCATACTTTACCAGAGCAGCCATGAGGGTCCCCATATCAGTGCAATGACGCTTCATCCGTCCCAACTTCAGCTTTAGGGGCCCAAACCGGTAGTTGCCTTCTAGGGTTAATACTGCGGTGTCAGCGTTGATGCGGTCTGATGAATGCAACACTTGTGAAACCCGGTGCACCCAATGAGTCGTCAATTCTCCTTCCTCCTGGACGCAGGCATCTAAGTCCACTATCGACATAGGCTGTTTACATGTATCCTTGAAATTGCTGATAAACCGGGCTCGTAATTGGGCCCATGAACTGATAGAATTAGCCGGCAAGCTTTTTAACCAAGTACGGGCCGTTCCTTCAAGCATCATGGTGAAGTATTTTGCACACGCTGCGTCATCCACATCAAGCATCTCCATGGCCATCTTATAGCTCTCCACCCATGTCTCTGGAGGTTGATCCGCCATGTAATTTGGTACTTTGCGTGGGCCCTTGAAATCCTTGGGCAGGCGCACATTGCGTAAACCAGGGACAGGCAAGGCACCCCCAAAGAACTAGAAGTAACACCAGGTTCGATCGAGATAGTTGGACGAATCAGCGTGAGCTGCCGAGCCTGATGCTGTGCGGCTCACTCGGCCTCCCTGCGCGCTCGGGCCCGGTCCACCACTTCCTGAGCGTTCTCAACACCACCCGCCGGGTTGTTGCCACGGGGTGCTCCACGTCGTTCATTACTCGACACTGTCGGTTCATCCATATGTCTTCTATAGCTCCGGCTTGGACGGGGGGTCGAGTGGATCCGGTCGCGGCTGTACGAGTATGCTTCCTGTTGGACCAAAGCTGTCCTCAGAAGCTCCTTGACCCGTCGCGTCTCTACTGCCTGCGGCGAGTCACCTTCAATTGGAATGGCCTCCATCCATGCAGCACCGGCAACGAGATTGTCCATTGGGTTGGAGTAGTGACCCGGAGGTGTCAAAACAGCCTGAGGTATAACAGTATTTTGACGAGGCAGATCCATGCGACGGGGCTGAACCGGCGCGCTGGTCGCAGGGGCTTCTGTCCGGTTTACCTCCTACGGATTATTGGTTCCTGCTCCTGGGGTGTTGAAAAGGTCTCTGGCCTCGAAAACTGAAGGCAAACGGGATCGGTACTTCCTCTTCATGACTTCATGCGACGCCTTCTGGTCCAACATGAGCCTGTAGGCTTGCGCGTCTAAAGCGGCCCGCTCTGCAGTCATCCCATCCTCAGCTGCCAGGTCCGCCTTGGCCTGGGTGATCTGTTCCTTCACCTTTGCAATCTCCGTGTTGTGGACTTCCTGATCCGCCGGATTAGCCTCTGCCATAAGCACAGCCAATGCATCAAATAGATCTAACAGAACTTGAGCCGGCGGGCGCGCAGAGCTCCCTGCCCCAGCAGCTGTCGCCGCTGCTGAACCGGAGGTTATTGGCGCAGCAGTCGAAGAATGAAGTGCTGCTTGTGTGCCAGCCATGAATATTCCAACTCGGTTGGGTAGATCAGAGGGGTCCGGAATACTGTCACCATCGGAACAGCCCCCAATCCAGCCATCCTGTAGATGATAAAGAGATCCGGTTTCTCCGGATGACTCATTGCCGGAGTAAATGACGGTCTCGCCACCAGATCCCGATCCGTCCTCATGACCTCCTCCATTTCGATGCGGTCGGTGCAGATATCCGGCTCAGGGCCCGGTTCTCCGATCTTGCCGATGAAAACGTGTATGCCACCAATGGGGACCCGGTACCCGTACTCAACTGAGCCAGCCTCGGGGCCCCAGCCTGCATCATCGATGTAGAGCTTGCCGCGACGACTCTTAGTCATCTGGCCCACGGCATAGCCCTTGAGTCCTTCAAAGAGGCCCTCCAAGAACTTGAAACCATCGTGCGATAGCCCCACGGTGGGCGCCAACTGTCGTGGTTTTGTCACGGCAGATGTCCTAGAGAAAGGACTAAGTCGTGGAGCCATCGCGACGGGTTAGCTTGAAGGGGTTAAAGCGGACATAGGGACTTAAGAGAGTTTATACTAGTTTGGCCCCTTCGATGAAGGTAAAAGCCTACGTCTAGTTGTGATGAAATTGATGGGGTTTCGATGACTAGGGAGCAAACAAGCTTCGCCTATGTCTCGAGTTGTTGTCTGTTGTCCTTGAACCGCCGCCGGGTCGTCCCCTTATATACACGGGTGACGCCCGTCGGTTCACAGAGTCCCAATACCGGCTCATAGATGTGTCCGGTTTGGTCTCTACTTATTCCTAACTTACAATACAATTTAACTACCAACACCGGTTTACGGCTACAGGCCTTGAACCGACCATGGGCCTTGAGCCCTCATCTGCCTTCTTGGGCTTTAACATACTTAACTACTGACGAAGTTAACCCGGCCCAGATAGGCCGGTTTATGCCCAGTAGTGATATCCCCAACACCCTTTGTGTCATATCCACCTTTATGTATAATATCGGCGTGCTTGTAATAAATTGTTGAGCAGCCTCAGCTCAACCTCGTATAATATTTAGTACTTCTGGATTTCTGTATCAAGGATTTGTCTGCCAGTAAGGAGGATTCTTTTGTACTGGTCAATACAAGGGTCGGCTTTTCAATAAATGTTTTATTGGAAAACCGGTCATGACAACCTTGGTACCAGAGCCAGGCTGACTGTAGGAAGCCACTAGGTGCGATAGTTAATCGGTTATTAGCATATTAAGTTCTATTTTAAGCATTTTGCAAATGTAGTAATTTTCTGTTAGTCATCATAAATTTATGATTTGACTATTCGGAATTTTTGTCTACCTTTGTAGATGGCTGGCAGCTACTGTGAGTCACAGGTGTTCGCCAATGTACCTGAGGGGTTTATCGAGCTTATCGTCTCCATCACTAAGGTCGCGATCGGGCCATCAACTCATCCGGAGTTCACACTCTACCAGCACAAGATCAGCGACATCGTGTCTATGTACCAAGCCGTAGTGCAATTGAAGGGAGGACGTTCTGAGACATGCCGCTTCTGATTAGTGGGAAGGGCCATGTCTACGGAGAGGCATGCCATGCAGATGGCTTCCCGTGAGGCAATAGCTCGTCTCCGGGATGCTCTTCCTTCGATGAAGACATGTCGCTACCGCTACCTCCCATGTCACATGCCATACACTTGTCACTATGCGTTCGCTTGCGCTAGGGGAGAGAGAGATGAGGCTATTGAAATGTTGGTTTAGTATCTCAAGGCTCTTGAGGCAGCTTTTGATAACCTCGTGGACGACCTTGTGGCTGCTCATATGGACTTCATTCAGGGCTGTTCTGCCAACAGGAGGGAGCTCCTCCATACAACACCACCACTGACTTACGTCTCGTCCTCAGCATCCTATGCACCTGCCATCTTAGCCACCGCTCGTCGCCTGCCTACCACTGAGGAGTTTGACCAGGTCATTGCTCCTACTCCAGTCAGAGTTGCACCACCCACCGCGCCCGCACTAGTTCCTCAAACCAGTACTTCGCGCTTGGAGCCTATTAGTGAGGAGGAGGTTGAGTCTCCAGCATCACTGGGTCTTACCCTCGGCAGGCAGAGGGAAGTTCTTACCATCTCCGACTAAGTGCGCCTAGCAGCCGTGCAATGTACCAGCGTGTATGATATATGTATATGTATATAGGTTTGGTGAGAAGTAGTTTGTGTGCGCATCATGTAGGAACTCGGAGAAGTGCACTAGCCTAAATAACATGTCAGGAATGTGTACGCACATCCTGAGTGATGTATTGTATAATTACGGCTTGCGTGTAAGATATGTACTGAGTGGTCCTTCTCCATGCGCAACCAAGTATTTTCTTGAAAAAATTTGGAGTTCTTAAAATTTCCGCCTTTGCAATATTATTTATTTTTGCCACTCGGTTTTTCTCATGAATTCTGCAAAAATACCCTAGAGTGGAAAATGCCTCGTCCCTGGACGCGTTCTATGCCAAGTCCGCCAGAAGAAAATTATGGAACCCAGACAAGTAACAATTCCACATAGGGGCAGTCAAGTCAGCAAGGCAGTGAAACAACATTTTCTCAAGTATGCCGCCTTTATGAGCAAAGCCAGCAGCAGCATCAAGAAATGATGAACCATGTTATCAATATGGGAAATCACCGTGAACCATATCAGCAGCATTCCAAATTGTCTGAACTACAAAAGACACGTCCCCCAACGTTCTCTCACACTGATAGACCTCTTGAGGCCGATGATTGGCTTCGAGACATTTAAAGGAAGTTAATTATTGCACAGTGTTCGGACCGTGAGAAGGTACTTTATGCACCTCACTACCTCACGGGAGCAGCTGCATCATGGTGGGAAAATTTCCTACACATGCACCCCAATGAAAATAATATCACCTAGGAAGAATTTAAAGAAGGTTTTCGTGGGGCGCACATTCCCAGAAGTATTATGAAGAACAAGAAAAAGGAGTTTGATGACCTCAAGCAGAGAAGCATGACAGTGACTGAGTACAATAGTCAGTTTACTAAATTATCTCGTTATGCCAACGAAGAGCATATGACTCAAAATAAAAAGATGGAAAAAAATTCTGGACGGTTTGGCACCAGCACTTAAATGCCAGATGCTCGTACACACCTTTCCAGATTTCAAAACACCTGTGGACAAAGCTATTACATTGGAAAATGAGCGCCGCAGCTTGGAGGATTTTCGCAAGCGCAAAAGGGACAAGACTACTCATGTTCGCAACAACCGGAACAAGACTGGTCTTCAGAAAATTGGAGCGCAAATCCACAACCATTGTTCCATGCCCAAACAAAAAAATTCACGCAAGAGACAAGGATTTTACATATCGCCCAGGTGTTACTTGCTACGCTTGTGGAGAGGAAGGACACTATGCCAAACAGTGCCCAAAGCCAAGAAACTCGGCCCCCAAGCCGAACAACACTGGGAATAATTCAACACCCAAGCGTAACAACTTCAACCCCAATAACAATCACAAAAGGGTCACTTGAACCCTGTGACCAAGGAGGAAGCACAGGATGCCCCGGATATCGTACTCGGTACGTTCCCTGTCAACACAATACCTGCCACGGTTTTGTTTGATTATGGAGCTTCTCACTTGTTCATTTCAAAGAAATTTGCTTTGCAACATGAATTTTTGATGCTTCCCTTGGGAAAATCCATGACCATCAAGTCCCCCGGGATTAAGCAAATCACTTAGAGTTACTGCCAAGGTGTGGTTATTGAGATTGAGGGACTAAAGTTTTAGGCAAACCTCATTGTATTGGAAAATAAGGGACGGGATGTTATCCTAGGAATGGACTGGTTAACCACCAACAAGGGATTTATCAAGTGCTTCAATCGGACTGTAATTCTTACTCATCATCATGGGAAGACGATAAAAATTGCAGCTCAAGAAAGACCAATATCACGGCAACCAAAGTTGAACAAAGTGGACATATCAGAATTAAGAAAAGTTCCAGTGGTATGTGAGTTCTTTGACGTATTTCCCGTGGAACTACCAGGCATGCCACCAGACTGGGAAATAGAGTTCATCATTGAACTAGCACCTAGAACCACCCCCATTTACAGGAAACCCTATAGAATGGCACCCTCCGAGTTGGTAGAACTAAAGAAGCAAATAAAAGAATTGCTGGACAAAGGATTTATACGGGCCAGCTCCTCACCTTGGGGTTCACCAGTATTATTTGCCAAGAAAAAGGATGGGACACGGAGATTATGCATAGACTATCGAGCACTCAACATGGTCACCATCAAAAATAAATATCCGATGCCATGGATAAATGATTTATTTGACCAGCTCGCACAAGCCAAAGTTTTATCAAAAATTGATTTAAGGTCGGGGTATCATCAGTTAAAAGTGCGGATAGAAGATATCCCTAAGATAGCATTCACCTCCAGATACGGATTATATGAATTTACAGTAATGCCGTTTGGACTGACAAACGCCCCTGCATATTTTTTCCATCTCATGAACAAAGTGTTTATGAAATTTATGGACAAATTTGTTGTGGTATTCATTGATGATATTCTGGTATACTCTAAGACACCAGAAGAGCATGTTGAACATCTCAGAATTGTACTGGGAGAATTAAGGAAACATCAATTATACGCCAAATTCAGCAAATGTGAATTTTGGTTAAGACAGGTTGGTTTTCTAGGCCATGTATTGACTCAAGAAGGTGCCGCCATGGACCCAAAAAAAGTCAAGGCCGTATTTGGCTGGAAACCACCAGCCAACGTAACAGATGTACGAAGCTTCCTTGGAATGGCCGGATATTACCGAAGGTTTATTGAGGGGTTCTCCACCATAGCAAAACCAATCGCACAATTACTCAAGAAGGATAAGAAATTTGTATGGACTGAAGCTTGCGAGAAAAGTTTCCAAGAACTCAAAAGGAAGTTAACAACAGCACCAGTATTGGTTGTACCAGACATACACAAAAGTTTTGAAGTATATTGTGACGCATCCCGGAAAGGCCTCGGATGCGTACTAATGCAAGAAGGCAAGGTAGTCGCATACGCTTCCAGGCAACTACGAAAGCATGAAGAAAATTATCCTACCCATGACTTGGAATTGACAGCAGTCATTCATGCACTCAAAGAGTGGAGGCACTTTTTGCTTGGAAATCATTGTGAAATATATACGGACCATAAAAGCCTCAAATATATTTTCACACAACCCGAACTCAATTTACGACAACGACGCTGGTTGGAATTAGTGAAAGATTATGATGTGGGCATTCACTACCATCCAGGAAAGGCGAATGTAGTGGCAGATGCTCTTAGTCGAAACCCTAGCTCGGGCAACGACAGTCTACAGAACTTGAGAACGGAGTTCCAGCAGGAGTTCGCCAAACTCAACTTGGTGATGGTCACTAAGGGCAATGTGTCAAATTTGGAAATACAGCCCACCCTAATGGAACAGATCAAGAAGGCTCAACATGGACACCCCAGCATTGAAGGCATAAAAAGAAAAGTGAGTCTAGGCAAGGCCTCGGAATTCGTCGTAGACGATAAGGGAATATTATGGTACGGAGACATACTTTGCGTGCCAAATATAGAGGACCTCAAATAGAAAATTCTAGCCGAAGGACACACCGCTCCATGTTAAATCCACCCTAGAGGAACCAAAATGTACAAGGACCTTCAGGAAAAAATTTGGTGGCACGGTATGAAGAGGGATATAGCCACATTCATTGCATGTTGTGATTCGTGTCAGCGCATTAAAGCCGAGCACCAAAAACCAGCAGGACTATTACAGCCAAACATGATACCTGAGTGGAAATGGGACGAAATTGGAATGGATTTTATTGTCGGACTACCTCGGTCATGACACGGAAATGATGCCATATGGGTCATCACAGATAGATTAACTAAGGTGGCACATTTCATCCCTGTAAAGACAACCCACACCACTCAGAAGCTTGCCAAACTTTATCTCTCCTAGATAGTTTGTCTGCATGGAATTCCAAAGACTATAATATCCGACAGAGGCACCCAATTCGTCTCTAGAGTTTGGGATCATTTACAACAAGCTCTGGGAACTCAACTAGTATTCAGTACATCATACCACCCCCAGACTGGAGGACAAACTGAACGTGTGAACCAAATTTTAGAGGACATGCTAAGAGCATGTGTTCTCACCTATGGGTCCAGTTGGGAAGAAAGCTTACCATATGCCGAGTTCGCATACAACAACAGTTACCAAGCCAGTCTACAAATGGCACCTTTTGAAGCATTGTACAGGCGAAGATGCCGTACCCCATTAAATTGGTCAGAAACAGGAGACAGTCATATCTTCGGCCCCGACATGCTGAAGGAAGCTGAGGAGAAAGTTAGACAAATCAGGGATCGACTCAAGACAGCCCAGAGCCGACAAAAGAGTTATTACGATCAAAAACATCGTGAAGTCAGCTTTGAACCCGGTGAATATGTGTATCTATGAGTATCTCCAATGAGGGGCCTACAACAATTCAAAGTTAAAGGAAAGCTAGCACCACGGTTTATTGGACCCTTCTGTGTGGTTGCACGAAGAGGCACGATAGCCTACCAGCTAGACCTACCCAAAGAACTGTCCGATGTCCACGACGTGTTCCATGTCTCACAGTTGAGGAAATATGTAAGCAACCCGGAAAAACTTGTATCTCACGAGAACATTGACATGAAACCAGACCTCACCTACGCGGAACATCCAATAAAAATATTGGAGGAGTCTGAAAGAAGGACCCGTCAGAAAACAATTAAGTTTTTCAAGGTTCAGTGGAGCAATCACACCGAGGATGAAGCAACATGGGAAAGAGAGGATTTCCTTCGGGCAGAATACCCACACCTATTTGCGGATCAGCTGAAATCTCGGGGACGAGATTTTTCCTAAGGGGGTAGGTGTTGTAACACTCCAAAAATTTAGATTTTTTTATCAAATTCTTTATTTGATTTGAAGGAGGTTATTTAATTTTTTTCTAAAAGACTCTCCTTTTCAAAAAAAATTCTTTTATGACAAGTATTTTTTAGGGTTCATCCTAATTTTGATCTTTGGTCTTGAGGGTTTTTCATCTTGTCTTGGCTCAACACAAATAATGTTGGAAGATTTTTACAATTTCTTTTTATTAAAAAGAATTCCTAAATTTTGGATTTATTCCTCCCCATTCAAAAAGTATCCTCTTGCCATTACCTATGTAAAATATTTTCTTCCAAAACGCACCTCCCTACTTTGGATCAAGCCAAGCATCCAATTCCAGCAAGTTTCAACCTCTTTTAAATTTTATTTCTATTTATTTTAACCTCAAAATCATTTTCTGTCATTTATTTGGACTATGGTGGTTTACAAAGGAACTACCAAATTTCCTTTGAATCTTGATCCCAAATAAACTTCTCTGGTCAGTCCTTAGTACCCTCAACCTAGATCCATCAAGATCTGCTGGTCCACAGTTCAAATTTTTCAAAATTTGCCTACTGCAAGTTTGGACCAGATTTGCCATTTTTGGTGAAATTCATTCTTTTTATTTTCCTAAAAATCTGAGATAAATCAGGCAGCCTCTAGATGCATCAAGAGATCACCTGACCAATTCCCAGCTCAAGAAAAATTTTCCACGTGCCCAAATCATTTCGTCAAACAGTCGGTGTGCATTGTTTCTGTTCAAGTTTAGAAAATTCAGTGTTTCAGTTCAGACGACAGTGTCGTTTCTTCAGAACCACGACGTCAATCTCGCCAGCGCACGCGTTGGCGCCTTGATCCCTGCTCCTCCTTCTTATCCAGTGCGCTGCACGGTCGTTTGGATGGACGCAAGCGTTGGTGGCGACGTGTCTCGCCAACGTCGGCGTCTTCCGCGGTGGCAGAACCGCCCGTGGCGGTCAACAAGGGCCAGCCCTGCAGAACGGCGTCGTCCAGCACCGCCCACACCACCAGGAGCCTCCGCGTGGCCGTCCTTTCCCCCTGTGCGTGCTGCAGAGCCGTCATCGTGGCCTGAGAGGCGCAGAGCGCGCTCTCTGCCGCCGACTAGCCTGTGAGGCAGTTTCGTCGAAACCACGGAAGCAAATCAAATCCAACCAAGGTTAGGCGTTGGACGGTGCCAGTGGACCAATCCACAGCTGCCCAGTCACCTAAACCGCCTGTCCGACCATTGCCTCGCCGTAATCACTCGCCGGAGATATCCCGTTCTCGGCAACCGCCTCGGACCGGCTATAAAAGGAGGCCTCGAGCTCGTTCTCTACCCAGCACCACCCCTCCACCTCGCCAGTACTGCGCCCAGCCACTAGGAGGACCTTGAGGAGGTCTTCTTCCTCGACTCCGGCCACCCCGATCCGCTTCAGGCTCCGGCAAGGTTCTCTCTGGTGAGGGCACCCCCGCCTCCCAAATCTTGTCAGCAGCCTTCTAGTGCACCCACTCTTCTAACCCGAGCCCCAATTTGACGTTTGCAGCCCTCCTCGGTGAGATCCAACACCGCTCGAACCACCATCCGCCGGAGTGGAGGCCGCCGTCGACGTGGTGCACGCCAATGACCAACTCCGCCGTAGCCCCTGGATACTTTTCTTTTTATAATAGATTAGTCCCTGGACTAAAGCCTTTATAACTTTTAAACAAAAGATGATTTTGAGTTGATTCTTTTTCTGTCATCTTTATTTTTCTATTTAGTTTTTTATCGTATTTATTTTAAAAATATTGGGAAACAATTTTATGCACACACGGTATTTACGTTAGTATCCAATTTCTTTTATACCGTAGATACCGAAGGAGGTGACGGAACCGCAAACTTCACCGAGCTAGACTCCGACTACTCCGAACCTGGCAAGCATGTTTGAACCTTTGATATGATGAGTGTTTTGCATGTTTGCTTGAGTAGTTATCTCATGGCATGTTTATATAAGCATTAGCGAATGTTATATTGCATGCAAGGCAAGCTACAGGTGAGCTTCGAAGTTCGATGTGTTCATATGATGGTGAGATAACCTGATCATGTGGTGGCATGATAGGTTGTAAGCTGGTATTGTTGACGCATGCCGGTCTTATGTCAACCATGTAACTCCAGTGTTAACGTGGATCAAGTCTTGTTCCCGTTCGTCCCCTTCCATGCTACCACATGTTTTCTGCAAAGAATGCGGTTTAGTAAGTTGCAAACCTCTCTCCTTGTACACACCAAATAGAGGGGCCGTCATGAGGGTTCCATGGCCCTGGATTAAAGCCCGTCATCCGGTCAGGGGGCATGGGTGTTTCCAGTTGGGACCGAGAGTGGGGCACCCCTTAGAGTGCGCGATATAAATTTGATCCCATGCTATTCGAGGTTGTGGCCTCCCTGTCTTAAAGTTTTTCTTGAACATTGCCTAGGGTGATTCCTGGCAGCGGAATGTGGAATGGGTGTGTACTGGTTAGATGTGTTTCTTCTAAAATACCGTAAACGGAACTAATCCTTGTGACTACTGAAATCCGTTGGATGTGGATTAACAGTGCAAACTCTGCAGAGTCATAACCATTCGAGTAACCGTGTCCATGGTCAAGGACTTTGATCAACATATCAGTGTCAGTCTTAGTATCATTCTCAGTGACAGTATCCGGAGAATGAGCATGAAACCGAGAATGGTAAACCCGGCTGAATGTTATTCCGGTGGATGGACTAACCGGTTTATTATTATGTACTAAGTATTTCCTTGGGATGATTTAAATTCATGAGCTACTTAAATTTGAATGACGAAATATAAGCCTTTTATGTGATGTCGCTCAGACGTCCGACTGTGGCATTCTTGTTATTTACTTTTTATATAAGCTCTTTATGTGATGTCGCTCAGACGTCCGACTGTGGCATTCTTGTTATTTACTTTTGATATAAGCCCTTTATGTGATGTCGCTCAGATTCCCGACTGTGGCATTCTTGTTATTGACTTTTGATATAAGCCCTTTATGTGATGTCGCTCAGACGTCCGACTGTGGCATCCTTGTTATTTACTTTCATTATAAGCCCTTTTCGAGATGTCGCTTAGACGTCCGACTATGGCACGTACTATCATTTACATTCCAATATAAGCCCTTTATGTGGTGTCGCCCTGACGCCCGACTGCGGCATGTTAATTTATTTTTACCTTTCGAGGCGTCGCATCAGACACCCGATCGGTCTTCAGCTATTTTATTGGGATTTCGGGAGGACTACCACCTGACTTCCTTTTATTTATCATGCAGTGCAAATTTATTATCTCAGTGTGCATTACTAATCTGCTCATGTGCATCATGTTTGCATTGGTTATATCTTATGTCCAAACTGTCTTGCCAGTACATTCAAAGTACTCACCTGGCTTGTTGATTTGGCTAGATGTTGACGAAGGCGATCTTATGGATGAAGAGTACGATAGCGAGTCCGATGCCTAGAGGAGTCCCAGTCAGTCACGTGCGATCCTGGAGTTGATCACTTGTATTATATACGCTTCCGCTACCCAATAAAATCATCGAGCCTCACTCCGACGCTTGATGAGCTGTAAGATTTTGGAGTCATGTCACCCACTTCTCTGTGACATATTCACCACCACCTTTTTTACGAGTCAGTATTTATGCCACCACACCCTTTGTGTCATATCCGCCTTTATGTACAATATTGGCATTCTTGTAATAAATTGCTGAGCAGCCCCAGCTCAACCTTGTATAATATTTAGTACTTCTGGATTTCTGTATCAAGGATTTGTCTGCTAGTAAGGAGGATTCTTCTGTACTGGTCAATACAAGGGTCGGCTTTTAAATAAATGTTTTATTGGAAAACCGGTCATGAAACTTTCCTTCCTCTAATGGATATACTCATATTTTAGTTGCTGTTGATTACGTTACTAAGTGGGTAGAAGCTATTCCAACTAGTAGTGATGATCATAACACTTCTATTAAAATGCTTAAAGAAGTTATTTTTCCATGGTTTGGAGTCCCTAGATATTTAATGACCGATGGTAGTTCACATTTTATTCATGGTGCTTTCCGTAAAATGCTTGCTAAATATGATGTTAATCATAGAATTGCATCCCCTTATCACCCACAGTCTAGTGGTCAAGTAGAATTGAGTAATAAAGAACTCAAATTAATTTTGCAAAAGACTGTTAATAGATCTAGAAAGAATTGGTCCAAGAAACTTGATGCATTATGGGCCTATAGAACTGCATATAAAAATCCTATGGGTATGTCTCCGTATAAAATGGTCCATGGAAAAGCATGTCACTTACCTCTCGAACTAGAACACAAGGCATATTGGGCTATTAAAGAACTCAACTATGATTTTAAACTTGCCGGTGAGAAGAGGTTATTTGATATTAGCTCACTTGATGAATGGAGAACCCAAGCCTATGAGAATGCCAAATTATTTAAAGAAAAGGTTAAAAGATGGCATGACAAAAGGATACAAAAGTGTGAGTTTAATGTAGGTGACTATGTATTGCTATACAACTCTCTTTTAAGATTTTTTGCAGGAAAACTTCTCTCTAAATGGGAAGGTTCTTACGTTATCGAGGAGGTCTATCGTTCCGGTGCCATAAAAATCAACAACTTCGAAGGCACAAATCCGAAGGTGGTGAACGGTCAAAGGATCAAACATTATATCTCAGGTAATCCCATAAATGTTGAAACCAATGTTATTGAAACCGTAACCCCGGAGGAATACATAAGGGACACTTTCCGGAACATTTCAGACTCCGAAAAGGAATAGGTATGTGGTACGGTAAGTAAACCGCTCCAAAACAGTTTTTAAGGCAATATTTCTCCGTTTTGGAATATTTAGAAAAATAGAAAAATAAGAAGCAGTCCGGGAAGGACACGAGGGTGGAGGGCGCGCCCTACCCTACTGGGCGCGCCCCCTACCTCATGGGCCCCTCGTGTGCTCTCCGAAGTCCATTTTCGTACACGACACGTATTTTGGTTGGTAAAAATTCATTATATAATCTCCCGGGGGTTTTGACCTCCTTATCACGCAAAAATCTCCCGTCTTTGTTTCGAGCTGTCCTGCTGTAGATTTGAGCAACATGTCATCCCAGGATTTGGAAGGAGAGAGCTATGTGGCTGATTTCCTTGCAGATCCTAAAGTCTATGGGGATGTGGAGCATTGTAGTTGGACTACGGAAGAAGAAGAGGACTATGAACCCAAGGTAAATGAGGAGACGAGCTTAGATGAAGATGAAGTCCCACTACCTCAACCTGGGGACATGCATGTGGAGTTCAAAAAGTCAAGCCTCCCTGACAGAATAAAGAAACCTAAGATCGAGTTTATCCCTTTTCGCCTCTTGCGGGAAAACAAACAGGAACTATGCAAAAAGATACTAAGCCTGGAGCAGGAGATCGAGGACCTAAGGGACCAAAATTCTGTCCTCAAGTGCAAATTAAAGAAGAAGCCCACTCCATCATCAACAACTCCACCTTCTTCATCAACAAAGGAGACATAATCACATGGGTATGGGCACTCCCCTTGGCAACTGCCAAGCTTGGGGGAGTGCCCCGGTATCATATCACCATCACTTTTATCTTTACCATTTCCTTAGCTTGATCCTTTTGGTAATATCTTGATCTAGTAGAATATAAGTTTTTAGTATGATCTAGTTGTGAGTTTTGCTTTATTATCCTTCTATGTAACCGAGTCAGTGAGCTATATAATAAAGATTAGTGTTGAGTCAAGGGCTTGATTATTTTGCCATGATCCTAAGTGAATAAAAGAAAAGAGAAAGAATAAAAAGAAACAAAGAGATCATATGGATCTTATGGAGAGTAATGAGCTCACATAGAAAAAGTATGATGAATAGAAGTTGTTGAGGGTTGACAAACATAGTTTTGGTCATCGTTGCAATTAATAGGAAGAAATAAAGAAAGAGAGGTCTTCACATATAAATATATTATCTTGGACATCTTTTGTGATTGTGAGCACTCATTAAAGTATGACATGCTAAAGAGTTCACGTTGGACAAGGAAGACAACGTAATGGGTTATGTTTTCTTACATCTGAGATAAATTATATTGTCTTGGATCCTCCAACATGTTGAGCTTTCCTTTCCCCCTCATGCTAGCCAAATACACTGCACCAAGTAGAGATACTACTTGTGCTTCCAAATACCCTTAAACCAGTTTTGCCATAAGAGTCCACCATACCTACCTATGGATTGAGTAAGATCCTCCAAGTAAGTTGTCATCGGTGCAAGCAATAAAAATTGCCCTCTAAATATGTATGACTTATTAGTGTGGGAGAAAATAAGCTTTATACGATCGTGTGATATTGAAGAAATAAAAGCGACAGACTGCATAATAGAGGTCCATATCACAAGTGGCAATATAAAGTGGCATTATTTCGCATTAAGATTTTGTGCATCCAACCATAAAAGCGCATGACAACCTCTGCTTCCCTCTACGAAGGGCCTATCTTTTACTTTTATCTCCTACCTTGCATAAGAGTCATGGTGATCTTCACCCCTCCTTTTTATATTTTATCCTTTGGCAAGCACAGTATGTTGGAACGATCCTGGTATATATGGCTAATTGGATGTGAGTTTTCATGAACTATTATTGTTGACATTACCCTTGAGGTAAAACGTTGGGAGGCAAAACAATAACCCCTATCTTTCTCTGTGTCCGATTAAAACTCCATACCCATAAGTATTGCATGAGTGTCAGCAATTGTGAAAGACTATATGATAGTTGATTATGTGGACTTGCTGAAAAGCTCTTATACATTGACTCTTTCCTATGTTATGATAAATTGCAATTGCTTCAATGACTGAGATTATAGTTTGTTAGTTTTAATGAAGTTTACGGTTCATACTTGATATTGTGATTGAATTATTACTCTAGTATAAGAGATAATATGACAAGAATTATATAAGTTGCTGTTCTAAGAATGATCATGATGCCCTCATGTCCGTATTTTATTTTTATCGACACCTCTATCTCTAAACATGTGGACATATTTTTCGATTTCGGCTTTCGCTTGAGGACAAGCGAGGTCTAAGCTTGGGGGAGTTGATACGTCCATTTTGCATCATGCTTTTATATCAATATTTATTGCGTTATGGCCTGTTATTACACATTATGTCACAATACTTATGCCTATCCTCTCTTATTTTACAAGGTTTTCATAAAAGGGAGAATGCCGACAGCTGGGATTCTGGGCTAGAAAAGGAGCAAATATTAGAGACCTATTCTGCACAGCTCCAAAAGTCCTGAAACTTCACGGAAGACGTTTTCATAATATATAAAAAATACTCAGCGGAAGAAATTCACCAAGGGGCCACACCCTTCCCACGAGGGTGGGGGCGCGCCCTACCTCCTTGGGCGCGCCCCCCTACCTCATGGGCCCCCTGGTGGCCCTCCGGTGGCCATCTTCTGCTATATGAAGTTTTTCGATGGAAAACAAAATAACAAGCAATCTTCTCGGACGAAACTCCGCCGCCACGAGGCGGAACCTTGGCGGATCCAATCTAGGGCTCCGGCAGAGCTGTTCTGCCAGGGAAACTTCCCTCCCGGAGGGGGAAATCATCGCCATCGTCATCACCAACGCTCCTCTCATTGGGAGAGGGCAATCTCCATCAACATCTTCATCAGCACCATCTCCTCTCAAAACCCTAGCTCATCTCTTGTATCCAATTCTTGTCTTCAAGTCTGGGATTTGTGCTAGTAGGTTGCTAGTAGTGTTAATTACTCCTTGTAGTTGATACTAGTTGGTTTAATTGATGGAAGATCATATGTTCAAATCCTATATGCATATTAATACCCCTCTGATTATGAACAAGTTTATGCTTTGTGAGTAGTTATGTTTGTTCCTGAGGAAATGGGAGAAGTCTTGCTATTAGTAGTCATGTGAATTTGGTATTCGTTCGATATTTTGATGAGATGTATGTTGTCTCTCCTCTAGTGGTGTTATGTGAACGTCGACTACATGACACTTCACCATTGTTTGGGCCTAAGAGGAAGGCATTGGGAAGTAATAAGTAGATGATGGGTTGCTAGAGTGACAGAAGCTTAAACCCTAGTTTATGTGTTGCTTCGTAAGGGGCTGATTTGGATCCATATGTTTCATGATATGGTTAGGTTTACCTTAATACTTTTGTTTTAGTTGAGGATGCTTGCAATAGAGGTTAATCATAAGTGAGATGTTTGTCCAAGTAAGGGCAGCACCCAAGCACCGGTCCACCCACATACCAAATTATCAAAGTACCGAACGCGAATCATATGAACGTGATGAAAACTAGCTTGACGATATTCCCATGTGTCCTCGGGAGCGCTTTACATCATATAAGAGTTTGTCCAGGCTTTTCCTTTGCTACAAAAAGGATTGGGCCACCTTGCTGCACCTTATTTACTTTTGTTACTTGTTGCTCGTTACAAATTATCCTATCACAAAACTATCTGTTACTACTTATTTTAGTACTTGCAGAGAATACATTGCTGGAAACCGCTTATCATTTCCTTCTGCTCTGCGTTGGGTTCGACACTCTTACTTATCGAAAGGACTACGATAGATCCCCTACACTTGTGGGTCATTAGTTATCAAGACTATTTTATGACGCTGTTGTCGGGGAGCATAGCTCTATTCTTTGAGTCACTTGGGATTTATATCTGTTGATCACTATGAGGAACTTGAAAGATGAAAGAACCAAGATTTATCCCTCAACTGCGAGGGGAGGTAAGGAACTGCCATCTAGCTCTGCACTTGATTCACCTTCTGTTATGAGTAAACTTGCGACACCTACTCCTGCTATTCATTCTGATATTTCACATGTTATCGATTATGCCACTTCTAGTTTGCATGATGCTTGTGATGAAACTACTTCTATGCTTGATAATACTATGCCACTAGGTGAATTTATGGATGAACAACTTGCTAGGGTTAGAGAGACTGAAATTATTGAAACTGATAATATTGATGAAAGTGATGATGAAGATTCTCCCCCTAGATATGAATTGCATGTTGTGCCTGAGGGTTATGTTATGGATGAAGAAACTGCTAGAGACTTTTATCTTGCAATGATAGATATGATGTTAAGAAACTGTTAGCTAAGATGAAAGAAAAGTCTTTGAATGCTAGAATGAAATATGACCCTGCTTTTGCTACTTCACCTATCTGTATTTCTGATAAGGATTATGATTTCTCTGTCGATCCTTAGTTAATTACTTTATTTGAGTCTGATCCTTTTTATGGCTATGAATCTAAAATTGTTGTGGAACATCTTACTAAATTAAATGATATAGCTACCCTGTTCACTAATGATGAGAAACCTCGCTATTACTTTATCCTTAAGTTGTTTCCATTTTCATTAAAGGGTGATGCTAAAACATGGTTTAATTCTCTTGATCCTGGTTGTTTGTGTAGTCCTCAGGATATGATTTATTACTTCTCTGCTAAATATTTCCCTGTTCATAAGAAACAAGCTGCCTTAAGGGAAATATATAATTTTGTGCAAATTGAAGAAGAGAGTCTCCCACAAGCTTGGGGGAGGCTTCTCCGATTACTTAATGATTTGCCTCATCATCCTCTCAAGAAAAATGAAATACTTGATATCTTTTATAATGGACTAAGCGATGCTTCCAGAGACCACCTGGATAGTTGTGCTGGTTGTGTTTTCAGAGAAAGAACTATTGATCAAGCTGAATTGCTATTGAATAATATGTTGAGTAATGAAAATGATTGGACACTTCCTGAACCAACTCCTAAGCCAACTCCGAAGAAAATGGGTATTCTATTTCTCAGTCCTGAAGATATGCAAGAGGCAAAGAAATCTATGAAAGAAAAAGGTATTAAAGCTGAAGATGTCAAGAATTTACCAACTATTGAAGAAATACATGGTCTTGATAACCCGACACAGGTAGTAAAGGTAAATTTTCTCTATAGATTTGATGAAGGTGATATTCCTCGTAATATGTCTGCTAGCCAATGATTGGATTAGTTTGATAATTTTATTGTTAAACAAGAAAATTTCAATGCTTATATTAGTAGACAATTGAAATGCAATGCTTATATGATTGAACACCTGAGTGATTATATGTCTAGAGTTAAAGGTGAACTTAAACTTATTAGTAAACATGCTTCTATGGTTACCACTCAAGTAGACAAGTGCTTAAAGCTCAAAATGATTTGCTCACTGAATTAAATAATAAGAAAAATGAAAATGTTGTTAGAGTTGTGACTAGAGGGGGTAAAATGACTCGGGAACCTTTGTATCCTGAGGGCCACCCTAAGAGAATTGAGCAAGATTCTAAGAGAACTAATGTTGATGCTCCTAGTCCTTCTAAAAGGAAGAAAAAGAAAAATGATAGGACTTTGCATGCTCCTAGTGAACCTATTGTTGACACACCTGAGAATCCCAATGATATTTCTATTTCTGATGCTGAAACACAATCTGGTAATGAACTTGAACCTAGTAATAATGTTAATGATGATGTTCATGTTGATGCTCAATCTAGCAATAATAATGATGTAGAGATTGAACCTGATGTTGATCTTGATAACCCACAATCAAAGAATCAACGTTATGATAAGAGAGACTTCGTTGCTAGGAAGCATGGTAAAGAAAGAGAACCTTGGGTTCAGAAACCCATGCCTTTTCCTCCTAAACCATCCAAGAAAAAGGATGGTGAGGATTTTGAGCGCTTTGCTGAAATGATTAGACCTATCTTTTTGTGTATGCGTTTGACTGATATGCTTAAAATGAATCCTTATGCTAAGTATATGAAAGATATTGTTACAAATAAAAGAAGGATACCAGAAGCTGAAATTTCCACCATGCTTGCTAATTATACTTTTAAAGGTGGAATACCTAAGAAACTAGGAGATCCAGGAGTACCAACTATACCATGCTCCATTAAAAGAAACTATGTTAAAACTGCTTTATGTGATCTTGGAGCCGGTGTTAGTGTTATGCCTCTCTCTTTATATCATAGACTTGATTTGAATAAATTGACACCTACTGAAATATCTTTGCAAATGGCTGATAAATCAACTGTTATACCTGCGGTATTTGTGAGGATGTGCCTGTTGTGGTTGAAAACGTTACTATTTTAACGGACTTTGTTATTCTTGATATTCCCGAGGATGATAGTATGTCTATTATTCTTGGTAGACCCTTTTTGAATACTGCAGGGGCTGTTATTGACTGCAACAAAGGCAATGTCACTTTTCATGTTAATGGTAATGATCATATGGTACAATTTCCGAGGAAACAACCTCAAGTCCAAAGTATTAATTCTATTGGTAAAACTTCAATGATTACTATTGGAGATTTTGAATTCCCCCTTCCTACTGTCAAGAAGAAATATGATATTCTTATTGTTGGGGATGTGCATATCCCCGTTGAGGTAACCTAGTGTTATTCGAAAATTCTCTAGCTTCATGTTATTCGAAAAGAGTTTGTTAACAAGACTTGATCAACCTTGTTAGTGGATTTCTTTTGATGAGCATGAGATGGATGAAGTTAGAAAGCACAACTCTCTATACCCTCCTTTTACTTTCCGTTATTTAGATTAAATAAAGGAAAAATAGTATTTTTTCTATTTTCTGAATTATCCTTGCAATAAAAAAATTCCCCGAAAATAAAAGTTCTCCAAATGTCCTGAAAATTTTATATGATCTTTTTTAGAATATTTAAGAATATTTGGCACTGAGAACACACCTGGGGGACCCACCACATGGCCACGAGGGTCCAGGGCGCGCCCACCCCCCGGGGAGCTCCCTCTGCCTCGTGGACCCCATGTGGGCCCCCTTCACTTATTCTTGCACCCACACACTTCGTCTTCCACCAGAAAAAATCCTCCACCAGCTCAAACCCGAGTTCTAGCTCATCTTACTTCGATTTTCGATCTCCTAGATCAAAGCTCCATTCACAAACTGCTTTGGGGGATTGTTCTTCGGTATGTGACTCCTCCAATGGTCCAATTAGTTTTTGTTCTAGTGCTTTATTTATTACAAATTTTTTCTGCTTAGGTGACCCTATTCTTGAGCTTGCATGTCAAATTTATGTGGTCAAAAGTAGTTTTAATGCATGATATGGCCTCTAGGCACTTGTAGGAGTAGTTTCTATCAATCTTGTTGAGTTTGGTTCACTTTTATTTTGAGTCACTAAAAAATTCAGAAATTTTTCATAGGAAGAAATATGTTTAGGAAAATGTACCAAGGTGGTTCATCATGGAAGCAAGGCCCAAGGCCCGCGATACGTGAGCCGGACAATGAACTACCAAGGGAAGCTCAAGTGCGGCCTTGTGAATGGCCGTCAGAGGATTTCATGGTCCAGGCAGGCATCAAGGATGAATTTGACGCATATGTGTGTAACGCTAATCTTGAGAGCTTCGTTTCAGATAAGTGCCGGTAATACCACTATCTAACTGATTCCTTTGTGAGAAGGTTTAAATTTACATCCTCGCGCAATTCTCACACTGTTTTGTTTGATCTTTATGATAAATCGTATACCATGGACCTAGAAGATTTTAATACTGCTTGTAAACTCCCGCACTGGGGCAATGTTAGTGAACCTCGCAAATCTGAATATAAAGACTTTCTTGCTAGTATTACTGTGGGGGAATCAAGGGAGATTACACAAGCTACCATAGGGAGCATTCATTTCCCTTCCATACATTATTTTGCTCTCTTCATTGGTAGATGCATTAACGGTAAAGATGAGGCTTGTCACATGTGTGTTCCAGATCTTAGTGCCCTCAAGAGTGCGGTATTAGGTGATAAACAATATAATTTGGGGGATATTGTTGCACGTAGGTTGCATCACAACAGTATACGTGGAGATTTGTTTGGTGGAATTTATGCAACTCGTGTAGCTAACTATCGTGATATACCCATACGTGGAAATGATATTGAGTTTCCTCCTGCTTACCTAGATTATAATGGCATGGTTCGCCATCAGTTTGTTGAGAGGAACGATCAGTTCCTCCAGTACCGACTAATCTTTGACAGACGGCGCACCGTCCATGTTGCTCTCCCTGCTCCTTCTTTCTTTGACTTTCAGGAAAAAGGGAGATATGTTATAACCAGGGAGGAGGCGAACGAGTACGAGAGGAGGACGGAGGAAGCTCGCCTTCAAGCTGCAGCTCATCAGGCAGTAGCTACTGCATCTCAGTACGACCCCAGCTACAACTTTGGATATCCACCGGTCCAGCCATGGCCATAGACCAACTTAGGCCAAAAGCCTAAGCTTGGGGGAGTACGTATTTCTCACCGACATTACATTCATGTTCACACACTCATGCCAGTTGTCGGTGCTCATACTTTTTCATTGTATCATCCATGCTAGTTTATTTTATTTCTAAGCTTTCTTCTTGTGTGTTTGAAAACCCTTAATAAAAAACCAAAAAATTAGTTGTAGATTTTAGCTAGTTTATTTTCCATGCTTGTAGTAGTAGTAATTAAAAATAAAACCCAAAAAGATTTCTCGTTCTTCTTTTGTTTGTTGGGAGCTTTCCCGTGTAAATAGTTTTGTTTCTTTTGTTTTCTTTGGGGGCGAGAGGAGAGGACCATGATGAAAATGTTGAGTGGCTCTCATATGCATTATTGTTGATTTAACAAAGAGCCCATATTACCTTGTCTTTTCCCTTGTATTGAATGCTTGCAGATTCCAGCTTAGTCCAATGCATGTGCACTATTATTATTATCCACACCATTCAGTTGTGCAAGTGAAAGGCAATAATGACGATATATGATGAACTGATTGAGATGAGAGAAGCTGGTATGAACTCGACCTATTTTTTTGTAAATATGATTAGTTCATCATTCCTAATTCATTCTATTATAAATGAAACATGTTTGCAATGACAATTAGAGATTATAGTTGTTCATGTCATGCTTAATTATCTAGGAGTTTATAATGGTTTACCTTGCGTGCTAACATGCTATTAAAATGGTTGTGATGTGGTATGATGAGGTGGTATCCTCCTTTGAGCGATTCGAGTGGCTTAACTTGGCACATGTTCACGCATGTAGTTGAAACAAAATCAACATAGCCTCCATGATATTTATGTTCATGGTGAATTATATACTACTCATGCTTGCACTCAGTGTTGATTAATTTTAATGCATGTTCATGACTATTGTCACTCTCTAGCTGGTCGCTTCCCAGTCTCTTTCTAGCCTTCACTTGTACTAAGTGGGAATACTGCTTGTGCATCCACTTCCATAAAACCCAAAAGTTATTCCATATGAGCCCACCATACCTTCCTACATGCGGTATCTACCTTCCGTTCCAAGTAAATTTGTATGTGCCAAACTCTAAACCTTCAAATGAAATTCTGTTTTGTATGCTCGAATAGCTCATGTATAAACTAGGGCTGTCTATATCTTCCATGCTAGGTGGGTTATTCTCAAGAGGAGTGGACTCTGCTCCTCACTCACGAGAAAATGACTGGTAACTGGGATGCCCAGTCCCATGCTTAAATGAAAATAATTGCAAACAAAACTCCCCCAGGATTGTTGTTAGTTGGAGGCACCCGTTGTTTCGGACAAGCCATGGATTGATGTTTGTTCGTGGTAGGGGGAGTATAAACTTTACCATTCTGTTTGGGAACCGCCTATAATGTGTGTAGCATGGAAGATATCGAGATCTCTCGGTTGTTATGTTGGCAATGAAAGTATACCACTCAAAATATTATTCATCTCTATTTCAAAATCGAGCTCTGGCACCTCTACAAATCCCTGCTTCCCTCTAAGAAGGGCCTATCTATTTACTTTTATGTTGATTCATCATCCTCTTATTAAAAAGCACCAGTTGGGGAGCACTGCTGTCATTTACATGCATTACTATTAGTTTACATTGAGTATGACTGTGTCTGGATCTCTTTTACCATGAATTACATAGTTTAGTCAGTCCTTGATCTTCCGAGGTGCTCTGCATTTATGTTTTACGGTCACAGAAAGGGCTAGCGAGATACCATCGTGTTATATCATATTATGATTGTTTTGAGAAAGTGTTGTCATCCAAGATTTATTATTATTGCTCGCTAGTTGATTATGCCATTGATATGAGTAAACATGAGACCTAAATGTTATTGTGAATATGGTTAGTTCATATTCTTTGCAGAAAACTTGAATGCTGGCTCTACATATTTACAACAACAGGATCAAACAGAGTTTGTAAAAGTTTTTATTTATCCCTTTCAGTTTGTCAACTGAATTGCTTGAGGACAAGCAAAGGTTTAAGCTTGGGGGAGTTGATACGTCTCCATCGTATCTACTTTTCCAAAACACTTTTGACTTTGTTTTGGAGTCTAAGTTGCATGATTTGAATGGAACTAAGCCGGACTATCGCTGTTTTCAGCAGAATTGCCATGGTGTTATTTTTGTGTAGAAACAAATGTTCTCAGAATGACCTGAAACTTCACGGAGAATATTTTTGGAATATATAAAAAATACTGGTGAAAGAATAAACGTCAGGGGGCCACACCCTATCCAAGAGGGTGGGGGCGCGCCCACCCCCCGGGCGCGCCACCTACCTCGTGGGCCCCCTGAGGCTCCACCGACCTCAACTCCGACTCTATATATTCACGTTCGGGGAGAAAAAAACAGAGAGAAGGATTCATCGCGTTTTATGATACAGAGTCGCTGCCAAGCCCTAATCTCTCTCGGGAGGGCTGATCTGGAGTCCGTTCGGGGCTCCGGAGAGGGGAATCCGTCGCCATCGTCATCATCAACCTTCCTCCATCACCAATTTCATGATGCTCACCGCCGTGCGTGAATAATTCCATCGTAGGCTTGCTGGATGGTGATGGGTTGGATGAAATTTATCATGTAATCGAGTTAGTTGTGTTAGGGTTTGATCCCTAGTATCCATTATGTTCTGAGATTGATGTTGCTATGACTTTGCTATGCTTAATGCTTGTCACTAGGGCCCGAGTGCCATGATTTCAGATCTGAACCTATTATGTTTTCATGAATATATGTGAGTTCTTGATCCTATTCCGCAAGTCAATAGTCACCTACTATATGTTATGATCCAGTAACCCCGAAGTGACAATAATCGGGACCACTCCCGGTGATGACTTTAGTTTGAGGAGTTCATGTATTCACTAAGTGTTAATGCTTTGTTCCTATTGAAGGGAGGCCTTAATATCCCTTAGTTTCCAATAGGACCCCGCTGCCACGGGAGGGTAGGCAAAATATGTCATGCAAGTTCTTTTCCATAAGCACGTATGACTATATTCAGAATACATGCCTACATTACATTGATGAACTGGACCTAGTTCTGTGTCACCCTATGTTATAACTATTACATGAGGAATCGCATCCGACATAATTATCCATCACCGATCCAATGCCTATGAGCTTTTCACATATTGATCTTTGCTTAGTTACTTTTCCGTTGCCACTGTTACAATTACTACAAAACCAATACTGTTACTTTTGCCACCGTTACCGTTACTTCCATATTACTTTGCTACTAAATACTTTGCTGCGGATATTAAGTCTTTCAGGTGCGGTTGAATTGACAACTCAACTGTTAATACTTGAGAATATTCTTTGGCCCCCCTTGTGTTGAATCAATAAATTTGGGTTGAATACTCTACCCTCGAAAACTGTTGTGTTCCCCTATACTTGTGGGTTATCTGGCTTACGGGTTTGAATTAAGGTTTAACTCAGTGGCTGCGTGGCCCTTGAATAACGCTTGTCATGGAGGCTTGGCAGCCTATGAATGTCTTGTTTTTTGTTTGTTCTTGTTTTTTATTTGATTTTTTGGAGATTGATCTTTTCTACCATGTTGATACATGGTTTAAGACTGATAAAGGCCATGTTTGCCTTATGGTTCATATATGAATCTACCCGGAGTTTTTAGTCACCCGGCCCAGTTTTGGACTTTAAGTCGCTGGTGTATGATGATTATGTGCTTGGAGTACTGGCTCTCATCTTTCGGATGTTACCCCTTGCTGCATATGGCGTTGTAAGCCGGTGGTATGAATAAATTGAACAGGGCGTTGTGCTCTCAATCTTTGGGTTGTAACCCTTACTGCACGACGTATGATAAGCCGGTAGTATGAACTAAATATCACAGGTATGATATTTATTTGTTGTGATTATATGAGGTTTTGGTAAACCGGCCCTGGTTCTGGACTATTTAGTCATCACTGGCTTTTATATGGGGTATTATGACCCGCCCTGGGTTAAACCGCCAGGGCACCTGTTATTTGTTTACATGCAGGAAAATTGATAAACATGGTATGTATAATTGATGATATCAATCAGCATAAGTGGCAGATCTACACATAATGGATCGGTAGTGTCATGCAAACAAAACGTCCATGATGGCACAGCATATCAGTGTTTAACTAGCCTATTACATGCCTCCGTGAGCCCAAATGACTAAGTGTTTTTTCAAGCAATGCCTGATGATGCAAATTATGAACTATCCAGCGGATCAGTTCTCCTGGTCTTGGCGGCTTGAAGCTTTTGGGTTATCCCATGCCGGTTCTTCTTCTCCCTCCACCGTCTGGAAGTTAGGCAATGACCAATTGATGCCAGTAAAGGCTTGAAATTCAACTTCATCATCGATAAGCTCAGACGGATCAATTTCAGGGGCAAAAGTATGCTTACGAATTGGAGGGATAAGGTCTGCAATCTTGTAAGCCGGCATGGGCATTTTCTGGTTCTCCGCGGTATAAGCCGCCTAATATTTGGACAAATTTGTTTCTTTAGCAATCAGGCTCGCCAATGGATGCATAATCCTTCACACAAGCGGCAAAATCTTTCTTGTCAAAAGGAGACACGTCCTCTTTGAAGCTGGGGCAGCCAGTGGCGAGCTCAGCCGGGTCTAATTCTTCCTGCCATGCCTTCATCTGGCTTAAAGCCATAATGGCACCGGCTTTGGTAGCTGATTGCTTGTTCTCTTCAATTCTGGCAGGCAGGACAGAAAGTTGGCTTAAGACATTAATTAGAAGAGATGGTGCTTTCTTTCTTGAGGAGATGGTGGCTATTGTGCGCTGAGATCCAGTGTATAGTTGTTCTACTAATGTGTAAATAGCCTTGAGCTTTATCAGCACTTCTTTACCAAGATTTCTACTTTTGGGGCCTACATGAAATATTATGATTAAGTCAACAGACGGCTTATAAAATGGAGTGTGGTAAGTCATTACAATATAAAGATCTTACCAAAATAGCAAAGGTCATCTGTGTGACATGATGCTTCAAGCCAGTAAGTTCTGTGGTGACCTCCTCCAATGAGGCCTCGGCTTTTTCAGCCCTCTGGGTCAGGGCAGCCTTCTCTTCAGCCCAGGTGGCTTTCTCAACATGAAACTCAGTTTTAGGCTTTTCATTTTCATCCAAGCTAAACTTGAACTTGGAGTCAGCCTTCTGGGTTTCAGCTTCTTGTGCTTCAAGCCGGGGTTTTAAATCAGTCAACTGAGATTGAAATGGACAGGATGATTCCTGCAAGAAGGTCGAAACAAGTATGCACGGTTATGATAGGGTCTTAAACATTGATAAGTCCCAAGCCCTTTGCAGGCAATAGCACTTGGCACTTGGGGCTAATGGGTGCAAAATGTTTCTTTATGAAGCAGTAAAAATTTATAAGTCCCAAACCCTTTGCAAGCAATAGCACTTGGCACTTGGGGGCTAATGGATGCAGAAAGTTTCTTTTAAGCAGTGGCAGACAACTCTGGTTCATCTTTTTCAAGTTAAACCGGTTTGTAAGGGTGACTAGATGAGATTTACAATGATAGTGATAAGTCCCGGTTTATTCATATTGATGAAACCGGCCCTTGGGGGCTACAGCTGTGAAGTTGATAACTATTAACTGAAGACCCGGCTCAACTTGATAGTTTAAGCCACCCCCATGGACTATAGGTGCAAAGTTGATTCTTGGAAGTCTTGGCTTATCTTCATAAGTTTCAGTCGGCCCTTGGGGGCTACAGGTTTTGACTCAGATGCATAGTTAAAGGCTATCTAACAAGTCTATAGTATATTTTATTCTATCATATTAAGTAGACTTGGGGGCTGAAGGAATATATATTATATAAAACAAGAAATTGATACCTCATATTTCTGGTGCATGTGCTTGACCATGTTAATCTCCCGATCACGGTTGTTGTGTACTTGGGTGAGATAGCCGGAGAGGATCTCACTAATATTCAGATGAGAATAATTGGCCATGTCAACTTTGACCTTGCGCTTCTCGATCAATTCTTCTTTGGCAGAATGTTTTCCTAGAGCAATAGGATTCCCCGGTTCTTGAAAACTAGTGTCGGTGATCAGAACTTCCTTGGTGTTTGGTTCTGAAGGCTTGAATGGGTTTGGCGGTTCAGCACCCAAGGGATGACAATTATATGCTCAGTAGAGGTACCGGGATTTTCTGGTGGCGGCTCATCAGCAGGTTCTTCCAGTTGTTGCATTGAGGCTTCAGATATTTGTGCTTGTTTTTTCGGTTCATGAGTCTTGGGGTCCTCTATTGGCTTGTTTATTTTACCCTTTTTGCTAGGCTTTGCTTTTCCACTGCAAGAGGATTAAAAAGTCAGTATGAGTTTAGAGATGTGGAAAAACACAGATAAAGTTGGTACCCAGGGTCGGTCTTGAAAGTCAGAAGCTGAGTCTGAGATGAATCACCAGATGAAGAGTGAGAGGTCCCCTGATAATTAAGTCAAAAGGATTAAGTGCTTGATGAATAAGACATGCCTTGGAATAAATAGAGTCGGAATTTTGAAGTACCTCATTCCGGTGTTTGTGTGGGGCTAGTGTGTTAGGTAAACCGGAGGAAAGCTCTCTGCCTCCTCTGGTCCAGGTTCTACGCCGGTTCTCATGTTGTTGTTGCTTCAAAATAAAGTTGGGATACAAGTGAGCTAAAGGGTGAGAAAACCATACTTTCTGGGTCACTCGTCGAATTTTGTGTCTTGGCAAAGCCTCTAAGTTGGAGGAAATAATAGTTACCTCGTCATCACCCGCCTGGCTGGTTTCCATGTCATCCTGATAGCAATCAGTGTCAATAAGATAGTTGAAAAAAGAGCCAAGGGAATCAAGGTCTACCTCCGACTCATCATCTTCGTCCAAGTTCAACATATCAGACGCAATGGATTTCTTTTTATTCTTCTTCACGACTTTGGTCTTAGCCCTGACTTTCTTGGCGGCTTTTTCATCATATTTCTTATTCCAAAAGGCGGCTCCAACGTGAAAAAATTACAATAAAGGTTGGGGATTTGCAAGTTATATGAACAATGAAGTAAACCATATAAACCGGAAAAGATTACATCCGGTGCCGGGTTAAGTGTGTAGAAGGGATTCAGACCCACTTTGCTACAGCTCTCCAAGTTTTCATTGAGAAGAGTTTTTGTCATATCATTGATGGCTTTGTCAGTCAAACGTGTTGAATTATAACGAAGTGGATCTTTGGTATCGCCAGTATACGTGCACATTAAACCGGACCGGCGGCTTAAAGGTATGATCCTCCAAGCTACCCAGCATTGAACCAAGTTAACCTCAGTCAATCCATTGTCCAAGAATGCTCTAACTTTGAAAAGGTAGGCACAAGTTTGGCCCGTTCAGCAGTGGTGAGCCGTTCGGGGAGAGGGTGCTTTGGGTTGAGCCGTTGGTCACGGAAGCCTGACAAGGGGTTTTCATCAGTAGGAGAAGTATCTTTGCAATAGAACTAGATTTGATTCCAATCCATGAGATGGCTTGGAAGCTGAGCATATGGAAAAATGGCATCTCTACGTTGCTGATTTGAGATCCCTCAAAGCTCCTGGCTGGGCCCATCAGTGAATTCATTCTGGCGGTTCAAGTAAAAATACTCTCTAAAGAGTTCAACACTGGGTTCTTCATGAAGGTATACTTCACAGAAGACTTGGAAATTGCAGATATTTGAAACAAAATTAGGTCTGATATCTTGAGGATGAATTTGCAAAAAATGCAGAACGTCACGGAAGAATTTCGACCCGGGCGGTGAGAAGCCCCGGTTCATGTGATCAGTGAAAACGATAACTCCATTGTTCTGCGGCTAAGGTCTGACTTCATCCTGTTTTGGAGCACGCTGGTGAATGATGTTTTTTGCTGGTAAGAAGACGATTTTGACATAGTCTTGGAGCATTTCCTCGGTAACGATGGATGGGACCTGGTCACAGGATATGACTGTCTTAGTCATGATTGGGGCCACGGCCTACACAAGGCGATTCAAGATGTTATTAAACCGGACCATTGATTCAGAGATAAAGTGCTATAAACAGCTGACAGGTTAAGCCGGACGATGAACATTGAAGTACGCAGGTATTCATCTTGGTGGCTTAAAAGGGGACTAATGATACCTATCGGATTAAGATTTCTGCTGTTAAGCCAAATGGGGTAAACCAGAGAAAATATTGTCGTTCTATGCAAGCTATGATGCATATGATTGTGGTTCAAACAAGGCAAAATGTTATATGGCGGGTCACAGGTTATGTCATAAGCCTCCATGGAGTTATGGTGCTTCTAATCTATCAGTGAAAATTTTGCTAAGTGGTGGACAAACAGATTTCACAAGCTAAAGCTATAATTATGGATCTACAGCAATGTAGAAAAGGCAGTAAATTATAAACCTAAGGTGGCGGCAACAGAAAAGTTCATGTGCCCCGATGGGATTTTCTATGAAAAAGAAGTGTTCTGATGTTAAAAACAAATGCTAGACTGCTACCACATAAGTTTCACGTTGTGCACAGATCAAAGGCTACTCGAACAAAAGGAGAAAATGAAAAACAGCGAAGAACACCGATGAACAAGGCTAACCCTAATGTAGATCTGAGGGTGAAGGAGATGAACACTTACGGTTCTAGATGGACTGCGGTGGAGCACCGGCGTTCTCTGGTCTGGTCAGGTCGATGCAGCGGCCTGAGTTGATGCGGTGCTCGGAGGTCGCGGCAGAGGAGAAGCAAGAGGAAGACGAAGGCGATGAGGCAAGGGGAATGGAAAAGACTCCCGTCCCTATTTATAATGGAGTGGATACAAGGCATGCGCGGGAATCAAGGAGGCCAAAATCATCATGTGGCTATATGGATGCCTCGGTTTTCGAGATGCTCATTAAGATAAGGATTAGTTAAGATGTTCTGGGCCTCACGCGAAATTACTGCAAAATGACGTCATGGCGGTTTAAGAAAGTTCTGTGAGCTAACATCATGGTAGTTTACAACAAGGTTTATCAAACAAGCAATGCAAGATTTTTACAAAGTCAGATATTGAAGATTGATATGAACAAGTTCAAATCAACCTGGGGCCTAATGTTGGGGATGTAACTATTGGGTATGAACCGCCCAGGAGGGGCCGGGTCATACCACTGGAGACTTATCAATGAAGATGGAGGCTCATACAAGCCCATTGATTGCCTAAGACCCAGAGGCGAATTGAGGTCCAAGAGGATGAACCGCCACACATGTATAACTTGTATTGTAAGGCAGGATTAGTTAGTCACCGAGCCGGACACGTTGTGTATGAGCCGACCGAGACTTTGTAAGCCGCCAGGCGTCATCCTATGTATATAAAGGGATGACCCGGCGGCGAGTTAAGGACAAGTAACAACAATCGAGAGCTAGGTCAAACGTATTCGCTCCCTGGTAATCAAAACCCTAGCAATACAACATAGAGCAGGAGTTGGCTTTTACCTCATTGAGAGGGGCCGAACCTGGGTAAACTCGATGTGTCCTTTGTCCCTCTTAACCCCTTCAAGCTAACCTAGTTGCGATGGCTCCATGATTAAGTCCTTGCGCTAGGACATCTGCTGTGTCAAGTCCACGACATAAGGGGTGTACTGTGTTGCAGTAATTTCACAAGTTCCAACACGATATACATTATGGGCTCGTGTGAATCGAGGGGTTTTTATTGATGATGTCGCCGAAAATATAGGGCATGATCTCTTTATTTGACAAGAAGTGCGAATAGAAATGGCCTCGAGCTACGCTAAACACGGCATAATGACTACTGACAGGACCTTTCGGCTCCATAGTATGTGGTGGTGGTTCGGGTTTGGTGAAAGTTGACAGAACATGACCCAACTGGTGCACCATTCCAGCATAGTAAAACTTCGCCATTAAGATAGCTAGGTGTGGGAAGGGTCTTCGGATCCAATGAAAAGGAAAATTGCTTCTCAGGAATCTCAGTTGGGGATCCTCAAAGGTCTGAGGTATACTATTCCTTCGAAAAAATGATGGTTGCTTTGGAGGGAGATGCACGAAGAAGGTGTTGAAACAGTTTATAGGGCTGAAGTCCAACAACAAGAACAAGTTGTTCGAGGATTGTCCTCAGCTTCGAAGATCGGTTCAGGGGTTACTGATGGTGTCCTACATAGGGGGTGCTAACCACGTCGGCTCCCAGAGATGGGCTAGGCCGAGGACCCCCAAACAACCAACTAGTGGGCCACATTCTTCAGGCCCCATGGAGTAATCAAGATGGAACCCTCTGAAGACTTAGCGTATACTCCAAGGCACGAATGTAATCTTCCGCATGTTTATCCTTAGATGTAATCAAACTACATGTGACCGCGGTGAAAGTGCATGTGGCACTTTATTATATTTGGTGTGATGACAATGTGGTTAGAGGAACTAATATCGGGATATTGGTTCCATGAAGATTATGATGGAACCCTCTAAAGTTTATCTCAGGATATTGGTTCCATGAAGATTATGATGGAGTTGTGTGACCCCCCAATTCAAAAAGGTCAAAGGCATGGTTTACCTGTGACGCGAAGGTTTCCGTTTTGGTTCGATTTGAGTCATAGGATATACCGCACTATTAAGAGGGGTCATTATGGATTTTTGTCGTGTTGGTATACTTCCAAAACATATACACCATCCCTCCTATACCTACTAGCATTGTTGTGTCTTCTGGGTGGTCAGAAACTCTCTAGACACCCCGTGTGTTGACCCCTGTACGCACAGGGTTCCGCTTGTTATGAAGTGAGCATATATTCCATCGGGCCAACAGGCCAACACATATACATGAAGGGAAATAAGCAAAAAAGCCCCTATACAATATGATAACTACACACACAGCACAACCCTGTTCTAACACCCCCCCCCCAACTCAAGGGGGATCTTGGACAACGAGTTTGGACAGGAAAAGGCTGTGTTGGGACCATGTATGAGCTTTCGTCAGAAAATCAGCAAGCTGAAGCTCCAAGGGCACTACTGAGGGGGTCACAATTCTGTCTTGCACCTGAGAACGTGTGTAGGAGGCATCAACACCGATGTGCTTAGTGAGCTCATGCTTAACAGGATCGCGGGTAATGTTGAGTGCCCCAATGCTGTCGGAGAGCAGAGGGGTCGGTGCAGCAGTGAAAACACCAAAATCCTGAAGAAGCCACCATAGCGAAGTAATTTCTGCAGTCACGGACGCCATAGCTCGTAGCTCAGCCTCAACACTGGTGCGAGATACATCAGTCTGCTTCTTGGTCTTCCAGGCAATCAGGGAGGAGCCAAGAAAAACACAATAGGCAGAGAGAGTGGCGATCAGTGGGATCGCTGGCCCAATTAGCATCACAGTAGGCCTGAAGCTGAAGAGAGCTGGAGTGAGGGAAGAATAAGCGATGAGTCACAGTACCACGAAGGTAACGAAGAACACGAAGAAGGTGATTGTAGTGAAGTTGAGTGGGAGCAAAGACAAACTGACTCAGAATGTGCACAGCAAAAGAAATGTCAGGACGAGTGATGCCTAGATAGACAAGGCTCCCAACAATATGGTGGTAGCGTGTGGGATCTGCAAGGGGTTCACCCTCACCAGGACGAAGACGGAGACCAAACCCCATAGGAGTGTCAACCATGCGCTGATCAGTGAGGCAGGCACGAGTCAGAAGATCTTGGATGTACTTCTCTTGAGAGAGATAAATACCCTCAGGGGAAGAAATGATCTCAAGTCCAAGAAAGTAGCGAAGAGAACCCAAATCAGTCATCAAGAATTGCTCATGTAGACATTTCTTCACAAAATCAATGAATTGGTGGTCAGCCCCTGTGATAGTCATGTCATCAACACAGAGTAGTAAAAGGGTGCGACCGCGAGGAGAAGTATGAATAAACAGAGCAGGATCATGAGCACTAGTAGAGAACTCAATCCCTATGATGACGGCAGAGAAACGCTCAAACTAGGTACCAGGAGCTTGTTTCAGCCCATAAAGAGCGCGCCGAAGGCAACAGACAGTGCCATCAGAGAAAGTATAGCCAGGAGGCGGCTGCATATAGACCACTTCTCATAGCTCACCATTCAAGAAGGCATTCTTGACATCTAATTGAGAGGTGGACCACTGCCGAATAGCAGCAATAGCCAAAAGAGTGCGAACAATGGTCATATGAGCTAGGCATGCGCATTCGGTTAGACCGAACAAATCGGTTCGGTGCATCGTGTTATTTTGAATTTCGGTTCTATGCTTTTTCCTGACCAATCGGTCTTGGAAGAAATTAGTGATCGATAGTTTGGTCAAACGGAAAATTGGTTCAGTCCTCGGTTACTACCGAAGAGACCTGATAGTTTGACTGGGAGGAAGAAATCGGGGCTCCAATCTTTGTCAAGAAAATGTGAACGAGCAAACATGAATTAATTGAAACATCTGTAACATACAGGGGCTGATGCATCGTCGGAAGCAGGCAGCCGGCCATGAATGAGTGCTACCAGCGAGCCCACGAATGCGTCGAAGGGATGGACGTCATCGGCCATTACCCATCGCGAGGGATCCATGAGCGCCGCCGGTAGCCACCGCGCATGACGCATGTATGCACAGTCGCAGGCTGCAGCCACCATGCAAGACGCATAGATGCACGCCCGCAGCCGGCGGCCGCTGGTATTGCGCGAGAAGGGGGGAAAAGAGGCGGCGCCACTATGTGATGTAATGAGGGATCTAGGGCAAAGCAACTAGCGAATCTAGGATACGACATATATTAGTTATTGGGCTTTTTCTAGTGGGCTTAGTATGATGGCCTTAATATGCACGAAGCGGGGCTGCACATGTTCAGTTAATTCGGGAGATTCGGTCAATAGGATCAAACAAACGAATCCATCGATGTAATATAGATTTCTGATGTTCTGTGACTTAGCGAACAACTGAAGTTTCGGTCCTCGGTTTTTTTGGCTTCGGTTTCGTTTTTTCGGCTCCGATCTTTGGTTCTCGGTTTTTATGCCCACCCCTAATGTGAGCAACAGGAGCAAAAGTCTCATCATAGTCACGACCATACTCCTGTTGGAAGCCACGCTCAACAAGAGGAGCTCTGTAGCGCACGAGAGAACCATCTGAATGTGTCTTAACCTTGTAGACCCATTTGCTAGTGATGGGTATAACACGTGTAGGTAGGGGTACAAGGTCCCAAGTCCATGTGCGCTCAAGAGCATGAATCTCCTCTGCCATAGCATGCTGCCATTCAAAATGAGCAGTAGCCTCACGATACCTACATGGCTCGACAAGAATGGTAGCAACAGCAACATTGTACGCAGGAGGCTGGAGAGTGTGGCAATCATGCAGATTATACCAAGGAGCGGGAGGGGTAGGTAGTTCTGGAGGAATGGGACCCAACAGGGAATGAATGGAAGTGGAAGTGGGCGCATCCGAGGGAGAAGGGTGTTGAGCACGATGGGAGTAGACAAAAGGAAGTGGAGAGAGAGAGAGGAAGTGGAAGGTGGCGCATCAGAGGGAGAAGGGTGCTGAGAACGACGAGAGTAGGTAAAAGGAAAAGGAGAGAGAGTGTATGGCTCAACCCAGGTAGGAGAGTGAGGAATAGAAACATCGTCCTGTGTAAGCTGAAGCTCATGAGCAGACACATGTGGAAGGCTAGGAGTGGACCTACTAGGTGACGATAAAGGTGAAGATTCAGGTAGAGTCAAAAAAGATAGAGGCTCAACTAATGACTCGGTGGTGGCAGTAGAAGAATGATGAGGGTGGAAGGAGCGAGACTCATCAAAAGTGACATCTTTGGAGATTCTCAGTCTCCGGGCAATAGGGTCCCGGCAACGGTAACCTTTGTGCTCCAAATTGTAGACAAGGAAAACACATTCAACAGATTGAGCACACCACTCCTAACCAAAGAAGACAAGCGAGAGCCACAAATATGACCCAATCGATGATGCCACTAAGCGAAGGGTGTGGTGGAGGTGGCAGCTGAAGCAAAAGGGGTGGTGATGTCCGACTGGCTAAAGGACGTGGCGGAAGGAAGGCGCGGCCAATCGAGCTCCCAAAGGCATTGATAGTCATGGCGCCGAGGACCGATCCCAACCAGAGTCCCCGTACGACGATCCTAAACACAACAAGAGTCAGAATCCAAAATAACACGACAACCCAAGTCAGTAAGTTGACCAGCAGATAGAAGTTGCATAGTTAGTTTAGGAACATGGGAAACGGCAGGGACATGAAAAGAACACATGGAAAGAGTCCCTCTTGCGGCAATAGGAAGAGAAGTGTCATCCGCAGTCTGAACCGTAAGTGGAGAAGGCACAAAGTTGACAGCACAAAGGTGATCTCTATGTGGTGTCATGTGGAAGGAGGCCCCAGAATCAAGAATCCAGGGCAAAGATGTACTTGAAGAAGAGTGCGGTGGTGGACCAGACGTCTGACCAGTAGAACCTGAGGATGGTGCAGAAGCAGTAAGGCGGCACGGCAAGGTGAGCATCTCCTGGTGAACCTTCTCAAGGAAGCCCTCACGAGAATTAGAGGAGCCTCCTGAGTCCTTTTGAGGACGGCCACCTCAGCGACCCTGTTTCCTCCTCTTGATGCACTCTGTGATCATGTGACCATCCTTCTTGCAGTAGTTGCAAAAGGCACTAGTGGAGGTTGCTGCCACCTATGTAGAAGAGGGCACACCAGGCAGCGGTGGTCGAACGCGGGCAGCCAGGACTGCTGAAGAGGATGGCAACAAGCCCGTGCTCTGTAGACGCACCTCCTCAGATCACACCATAGCAAGAGCCTCCAGAGTAGAGCCGAGGATGGCGTGCCAATAGCTGAGCACGACTCTGCTCGAACTCCGGCCCGGGGCGAGTGAGGAAGTTGTAGAGGCGACGAACCTCCAGCTTAGCTTGTTGCCGCACACAACACTAACATCTGCGACAAACATCTGCTCCCATAGGGTCCAATTGGCGCCACATTGCCGACATCTCCTTGTAGAAATCATCCACAGTAGCATCTCCATGTTGTAGTTGTTGCTCTTGACGAACAATAGAGGGATACATGGCATCCCCTATAGACTCAAAGCGATGGTGAAGGTGCTCCCACATCTGATATGCAGTGCTAAGGGCCACCACATCCATGGTGAGATCAACATCCATGTTGTTCACCAAGATAGAAGAGGCTCGAGCATCATCATTTGTCCATTGCTTGTACAAGTGGAGTTGATTCTGATACTCTTCAGTGGCCTCTTCAAAAGCATCTAGCATCTCACATTGCTTGGTTTCATCGGCATCAACAGGGAAGGCCAACTTAGCTGGAGGAGTGGGCAGCAGGGGACAAGGCCGAGCACCAAAGAGGTGCTCCCAGACCAGTTGGCCCCTCATGTGTAGCTTGATGTGCTGCACCCAGTCCCTGTAGTTCTGTATGTCGAAGATAACAGGACATCGTGGGACTGGGACAACACCGGTGGTGGTGGAGGGCGCCATTCTAGCAGAGAAGCAGCAGCTCGTTGAAGACCAGCACCAGCAGAATGCACAGCTTGATGGTGGCAGCAGATCCGGAGGAGAAGAGCAGCAGCAGCAGCAGCCGAGAAGAGGAGCAGCAATAGCAGCATGTTGAGGCGGCGGCACCAACTGGGAAGGATGGCGGCAGCAGCAGCCTGGACTAGCAGGCGGCAGCGGCTACCAAGAAGAAGAGGGGAGAGGCTCGATGAAGAGAGGAGCAGCGACCGACGGTGGTGGCGGCGACGGCTAGGGAACCTAACCCTAGATCTTATACCATGTTATGAAGTGAGCATATATTCCATCGGGCCAATAGGCCAGCACACATACATGAAGGGAAATAAGCAAAGAATCCCCAATACAATATGATAACTACACACATAGCACAATGATACGTCTCCAACGTATCTATAATTTTTTATTGTTCCATGCTGTTATATTATCAATCTTGGATGTTTTATAATCATTTTATATCATTTTTTGGTACTAACCTATTGACATAGTGCCAAGTGCCAGTTGCTATTTTTTACATCGCCGAAAATCAATATCAAATGGCGTCCAAATGCCACGAAAGTTTACGGAGAATTTTATGGGCCAGGAGGAACACAACGGGCCCAGGGTGCGCCTGGGGGTGTCCCGAGGGGGGCACAACCCACCAGGGTGCGCCAGGAGGCCCAGGCACGCCCTGGTAGGTTGTGCTCACCTCGGGTGCCCCCTGGACCGCCTCTTTGCTCTATAAATACCCCAAAAATCCTAGAACCCAAGGGGAGTCGACGAAATATTCATCCAGCCGCCACAGAGTCCAGAACCATCAAATACAACCTAGACACCATCTCGGATGGGGTTCACCACCTCCATTGGTGCCTCCCCGATGATGCGTGAGTAGTTCTTTGTAGACCTTCGGGTCCGTAGTTAGTAGCTAGATGGATTCATCTCTCTCTCTCTCTCTTGATTCTCAATAAAATGGCCTCTTGGAGATCCATATGATAGTAACTCTTTTGCGGTGTGTTTGTTGGGATCGATGAACTTTGAGTTTATGATCAGATATATCTTTTTATATCCATGAAAGTATTTGAGTTTCTTTGATCTCTTTTATGCATGATTGCTTATATCCTCGTATTTCTTCTCCGATATTTGGGTTTTGTTTGGCCAACTTGATCTATTTATCTTGCAATGGGAAGAGGTGTTTTGTAGTGGGTTCGATCTTACGGTGCTTGATTCCAGTGACAGAAAAGGAAATGACATGTATGTATCATTGCTACTAAGGATAAAACGATGGGGTCTATCTCTACATAGATAGATCTTGTCTACATCATGTCATCGTTCTTATTGCATTACTCCGTTTCTCCATGAACTTAATACACTAGATGCATGCTGGATAGCGGTCGATGTGTGGAGTAATAGTAGTAGATGCAGGCCGGAGTCAGCCTATATAATGATCATTGCCTGGATATCGTCATAATTATTTGAAGTTTTGTCAATTTCCCAACAATAATTTTTTCACCCACCATTTGCTATTTTTCTCGAGAGAAGCCACTAGTGAAACCTACGGCCCCCAGGTCTTTCTTTCTCATATATTTGCCTTACGATCTACTTTTCTCTTACATTTATTTTCAGATCTATTAAACCGAAAATACAAAAATACTTTGCTGCACTTTATTTTATTTGTGATCTATTTATTCAATCTATTACAACTTTATCCCGTCCACGGATCAATTTCTAGCGCCGTTACCCGAAAGGGAATGACAATCCCTTTAACACATCGGGTTGCGAGTGGTTTTTATTTGTGTGCAGGGGATGTTTACGTTGTGTTGCTTGGTTTTCCTACTGGTTCGATAACCTTGGTTACATATCTGAAGGAAATACCTATCGCCGCTGTGCTGCATCATCCCTTCCTCTTTGGGGAAATATCGACGTAGCTCCAAGCGACATCAAAAGGAATTTCTAGCACTGTTGCCGGGGAGGATCTTCAACATATACCAGGTTCCTAATCACAAATCTAATCTACTCACAATTTACATTAATTTCCATTTGCCTCTCATTTTTCTCTCCCCCACTTCACAAAAATTTGCCATTTATTCGCCTCTCTTTTCCATTCATCATTTTCTTGCCGGATCTATCTTTGTGTGCAATCTTGTTTGCCGTTACTTTCATTATGCATAGTTCTCCCTCTATTACTTGCACTCTCGAGAATGAGGTTCTCAACTTTAAACAAAGGGGAGGAGAAAATCTAAAAGATGCTTGGTATAGAATTTGCAACGCTCATAATAGATCTATTCGTAAGCAATCTACCGTTGTTCTTCTTTGTTGCTTTTATGTTGGCATCACCACTTGGTATAGATTCATCCTTGATACTATTACCGGTGGAAATTTCTTGGTGTGTCCCTCTCTTGATGCTTTAATGCTATGGGAAATTTAGTGGGGTCACCACCTCTCATGATTAATGAAACAAATTTGACGCTTGAGCATGTTATGGAAAGACTAGATGCTATTGAGAAGAAAATGCTGACCAAAGATCATATGTAAATTATAGATAAAAAGTTGCATAATTTTGCCACTAATATTGGGTCAAAAGCGGGAGATATTTTTAAGTTGTTAAAAAGAGAAGGGTACCATAATCCATGAAAGAATAGAAGAAAGTCTGTCTCAGATTGATAAATTAGCGGAAATCTTTAGTAATCTAAGAACGGCTTTTGCTTCCGCTAAAACTATTGAGAAAACTCCTGTAAAGAGTGGTAGAGCCAAGAACAAGGGTGCAACTTCTAGTAACAATAGTAAAGGAGATATTAAGATGATTAGTATTCACCCAGATTTTGTTGAAGTGATAAGAGATCCTTTTTGCGAGAATGAATTCTTTTTATTCCTAGAAGTATTGTTATTGAAAATCTTTATGCTAAATCTCTAAAGGATCCTAAGTGTTTTATTGAAGAGTTGGACAAAGATTACAAAACTTGGATCCTTTCTTTATGGCTAGCTAAGGGCGTAAAACTATAGCGCTTGTTGGGAGGCAACCCAATGAATAAAATTTATTTTTGCTTTTTGCTTCCTATTATTGAGTGTTAGCATAATTATGCTACTGTTATAATTGTGTTTTTATGTTTTAATTAGTGTTTGTGCCAAGTAAATCCTTTAGGATCTTCTTGGGTGATAGTTGTTTGATCTTGATGAAAAACAGAAAATTTTATGCTCACGAAATTAATTTTCATTTTTTACCAGAGAGCAATAAAATACCCATTCCACTTGAAGTAGATCAATATACAAATTTCTCAGGTCGTCCTAATTTTTTAGAGTTTTGGAGTTAGAGAAGTATTAGAAAATAGTCAGATTGCTACAGACTCTTCTATTTTGACAGATTCTGTTTTTCTTTGTGTTGTGTGCTTATTTTGATGACTCTATGGTTTTCTTTGATGAGTTTTTGCCATAGAAAAGTTGGAATACAATAGATATAATACAAAAACAAAATATGAAGTTGTTTGATACAGTACTTATAGTAGTGGTTCACTTTTTTATACTAACGGATCTCACGAAGGTTTTGTTGAGTTTTGTGTGATTGAAGTTTTCAAGTTTTGGGTTATCTTACGATGGATGAAGGAAGGATGGAAGAGCCTAAGCTTGGTGATGCCCCGGCATCCCAAGCTATTATCCAAAAATTAGCAACCAACTAAGCTTGGGGATGCCCCCGAGTGGCATCCCTGCTTTCTTCCAACGATCATCGGTATTTTACTCGAAACTATATTTTTAGTCGTCACATGATACGTGTTTTGCTTGGAGCGTCTTGTATGATATGAATCTTTGCTTGTTTTATTTTTTGTTTTAAGTCATCAATCCTTGCTGGACACACCTATTTGGGAGAGCCAAAATTATGTCATGACTTGTTAAAATTGCTCTCTATGCTTCACTTAAATTTTTATGAGCAATGGACTTGCTCTAGTGCTTCACTTATATCTTTTTGAGCACGGTGTGCTTAGTATTTTTGAAAAATGCTATCTTGCTTCACTTAGATTTATTTGAGTGTTACTAAAATTTTCAAGAAATTCTCTCTTGCTTCACTTAAATTATTTTGAGAGAAAGAAGAAAAATTATGCTCATGATCTTCACTTATATTTGTTTGAGCTTTTGAAAAGCAGCACATGAAAATTAGTACCAAAGTGATAGATATCCAAGAAGGATATAATAAAAACCTTCATGAAGATCATTGGACAAAATAAAATTGATTCTTAGTGATAGTTTTGTGATATGATGATGTGATATTTGAGTCATCTTGATGAGTAATTATGCTTTAGTAAGAATACTGGTGTTAAGGTTTGTGATTCCCTATGCAAGTACGAAAGTTAATAGTCATGCAATGAAATTATATCCTACTTGTGGTGCATTATTAGGTGTTATTTATGCTTACTGATTGCTTATAAAATTATCCGTTTCTTGGTTGGTCGCTTCTCAATCTTTTGCTAGCCTTCATTTTGCACCAAGTATGATCACTACTTGTGCATCCAAAATCCTTTAAACCAGTTTTGCCACATGAGTCCACTATCTCTACCTATATGCGGTATTATTTTGCCGTTCTAAGCAAATTTGCATGTGCCATCTCTAATTTCCAAAATAAACTTATCTTTTGTGTGTTTGTTTCACTCGCGGAGCGGTGAGGGTGGCTAATATTTTCCATGCTAGATGTGTTATTCTCACGATGAGTGTTTATTCACTTGTCATTGCACGAGAGTAAGGCAAAGGTATTAGGGATGCCCAGTCCCGAAATATAAAAAAATAATGTTGTCAAATAATAAATTCCTTGGAAAGTGTTGGTATGGAGGGCACCCATGGATACGTTTAGCCATGGAAAGTGAAAGTATGATGGAAAAACGAATAAATTTTATTTTCTGTTTGGGAACCACTTATGATATATCTAAGCATGGAAAGTATTGGGAACTCTAAGTCGTTTTCTTTGGTGGGATAGATACACCTCCCAAAATGTTTTTATCTCAAAGTTTTTCGCTTTGATCTCTAGCACCTCTACAAATCCCTACTTCCCTCTACGAAGGGCCTTTCTTTTACTTTATGCAATTTTTATTTTTGAATTTGAGTCTCCATCTTCTCTTATAAAAGCACCAACTAGGAGGCAATATGATCGTACTTAAGTATTTGGTGTAGCTAATATTCGAGTGTGTTTCATGATTGGATCAATGTCTGAGCATGATGGGCTAGGGATAACTCATTTTCGCGTTGATATTTTCAAAGATATGGTTGCTTGTTGATATGCTTGAGTATCTAAATTATTATGTTAAAACTAGACTATTGCTTTGAACAATATAAAAGTCCAAATGTCCATGCTATAAAGAAAAGAAATATGATATGACATGTTAGACAACATTCCACATCAAAAATTCTGTTTTTATTACTTACCTACTCAAGGACGAGCAGGAGTTACGCTTGGGGATGCTGATACTTCTCCAACGTATCTATAACTTTTTATTGTTCCATGTTGTTATATTATCAATCTTGGATGTTTTATAATCATTTTATAGTCATTTTATATCATTTTTGGTACTAACCTATTGACATAGTGCCAAGTGCCAGTTGCTATTTTTTCCATGTTTTTTACATTGTAGAAAATCTATATCAAACGGAGTCCAAATGCCATGAAACTTTACAGAGAATTTTTATGGGCCAGAAGGAACGCAACAGGCCATGGATGTGCCTGGGGGTGCCCCGAGAGGGGCACAACCCACCAGGGCGGGCCAGGAGGTCCATGCGTGCCCTGGTGGTTTGTGCCCACCTCGGGTGCCCCCCGGACCGCCTCTTTGCTCTATAAATACCCCAAAAATCCTAGAACCCTAGGGGAGTTGATAAAACATTCATCCCGCCGCCGCAGAGTCTACAACCACCAGATCAAATTTAGACACCATCTCAGATGGGGTTCACCACCTCCATTGGTGCCTCTCCGATGATGTGTGAGTAGTTCTTTGTAGACCTTCGGGTCCGAAGTTAGTAGCTAGATGGCTTCATCTCTCTCTCTTGATTCTCAATATAATGGTCTCTTGGAGATCCATATGATGTAACTCTTTTGTGGTGTGTTTGTTGGGATCGATGAACTTTGAGTTTATGATCAGATCTATCTTTTTATATCCATGAAAGTATTTGAGGTTCTTTGATCTCTTTTATGCATGATTGCTTATAGCCTCGTATTTTTTCTCCGATATTTTGGTTTTGTTTGGTCAACTTGATATATTTATCTTGCAATGGGAAGAGGTGCTTTGTAGTGGGTTCAATCTTACGGTGCTTGATCCCAGTGACAAAGGGAATAGACACGTATGTATCATTGCTACTAAGGATAAACCGATGGGATCTATCTCTACATAGATATATCTTGTCTACATCATGTCATCGTTCTTATTGCATTACTTTGTTTCTCCACAAACTTAATACACTAGATGCATGCTGGATAGCGGTCGATGTGTGGAGTAATAGAAGTAGATGCAGGCAGGAGTCGGTCTACTAATCTTGGACGTGATGCCTTTATAATGATCATTGCCTGGATATTGATACATCTCCGTCGTATCTATAATTTTTGATTGTTCCATGCCAATATTATACAACTTTCATATACTTTTGGCAACTTTTTATACTATTTTTGGAACTAACATATTGATCCAGTGCCCAGTGTCAGTTCCTATTTGTTGCATGTTTTTTGTTTCGCAGAAAATCCATATCAACGGAGTCCAAACGGGATAAAAACGGACAGATATTTTTTTGGAATATATGTGATTTTTCGGAAGAAGAATCAACGCGAGACGATGCCCGAGGGGACCACGAGGCAGGGGCGCGCCCTGGGCCCTCGTGGCCACCCCATTAGGCGGTTGGTGCCCTTCTTTCGCCGCAAGAAAGCTAATATCCGGATGAGATCGTGTCCAAAATTCTGCCCAATCGGAGTTACGGATCTCTGGGAATTTAAGAAATGGTGAAAGGGCAGAATCAGGGAGCGTAAAAACAGAGAGAGACAGATCCAATCTCGGAGGGGCTCTTGCCCCTCCGCCGCCATGAAATCCATGGACCAGAGGGGAAACCCTTCTCCCATCTAGTGAGAAGGTCAAGGAAGAAGAAGAAGGGGGATCTCTCCCCCTCTCTCCCGGTGGCACCGGAACACCGCCGGGGCCATCATCATCACCGCAATCTATACCAACAACTTCACCACCATCATCACCAACTCTTCCCCCTCTATGCAACAGTGTAACCCCTCTTTTACCCGCTGTAATCTCTACTTAAACATGGTGCTCAACGCTATATATTATTTCCCAATGATGTATGGCTATCCTATGATGTTTGAGTAGATCCGTTTTGTCCTATGGGTTAATTGATGATCGTGATTGGTTTGAGTTGCATGTTTTATTATTGGTGCTGTCCTATGGTGCTCTCCATGTCGCGCAAGCATGAGGCATCCCTGCTGTAGGGTTTGCAATATGTTCATCATTTTCTTATGGTGGGTGGCGTTAGTGATAGAAACACAGACCCGAGTAAGTAGGTTGTTTGCGTATGGGAATAAAGAGGACTTGATGCCTTATAATGCTATGGTTGGGTCTTACCTTAATGATCTTTAGTAGTTGCGAGTGCTTGCTAGAGTTCCAATCATAAGTGCATATGATCGAAGAAGATAAAGTATGTTAGCTTATGCCTCTCCCTCAAATAAAATTGCAATAGTGATTACCAGTCTAGTTATCGATTGCCTAGGGACAAATAACTTTCTCGTGACAAAAAGCTCTCTACTAAACCTAAATTAGTTGTGTCTTTATCTAAACAGCCCCTACTTTTTATTTACACACTCTTTATTATCTTGCAGACCTATCCAAAAACACCTACAAAGTACTTCTAGTTTCATACTTGTTCTAGGTAAAGCGAACGTCAAGCGTGCGTAGAGTTGTATCAGTGGTCGATAGAACTTGAGGGAATATTTTTTCTACCTTTAGCTCCTCGTTGGGTTCAACACTCTTACTTATCGAAAGAGGCTACAATTGATCCCCTAGACTTGTGGGTTATCAAGACCTTTTTTGGCGCCGTTGCCGGGGAGTTATAGCGTGGGGTGAATATTCTTGTGTGTGCTTGTTTGCTTTATCACTAAGTAGTTTTTATTTTGTGCTATTTTTTTCTATCTTTAGTTATGGGTAGGAAACGCAAAATACCAAAAAAATTAGTGGTACCTACTACACCAATGGTTGAAGAACCACTCAAAATCTATCACACTCCTGAAGCTTTTTACTTGGATCATCTTCGGTCCCTATGTGCTCGTGCTGAAACCCCAACTAGCTTATTTGAGGGCAAATCTTTAGATGAGCATTCTTATTATGTGCGACAACGCTTATCTCAAAAAGGGAAACTTTTACTGGATCAATTTCATTATTTGCAATGCTATGCTTGGAATTTATGTGAAATATATGATGTTACTTGTTGTCCTGAAAACCCTAAGAAACACCTTCCCTACCAATGTGAGTTTAGTGATAATGGAATCGTATCTTCATATGCTAAGGGTGTTTATAATTACTATGATGTTCAACAAATTGAAAATTTTGTTACTTTTAAGGGTGCTTACGAAATTGCTTCTTTGATTGAAAAGTATGATGCTACTCTTTACAAATCTGAAAATTTTGCCATACTTAAATATTGTTATGATAATTATGCTTCTAATGCCTATGTTAAACCATACATCAAGGACTCCTCCATTGTCCAAGAAGAGACTAATATTTTTCAGGAGTCTATGGAAGAAGAAATTGATGAAACTATGAGCTCATTGGATGAAAAAGATGATGAGGAGAGCGAAGAACAAAAGGAGGAAGATCGGATTAGCTACCCGTGCCCACCTTCTAATGAGAGTAACTCTCCAACTCATACATTATTTAATGTCCCTTCGTTCTTACCAAAGGATGATTGCTATGATGATTGTTATGATCCCATTGATTCTTTTAAAATACCCCTTTTTGATGAACTTGATGCTTGCTATGCTTGTGGCCATAATGCCAATATGAATGATACTTATGGTTATGAACTTGCTATAGTTCCTTATGTTAAACATGAAATTGTTGCTATTGCACCCACACATAATAGTCCTATTATCTTTTTGAATTCTCTAAACTACACTATATCGGAGAAGTTTGCTCTTATTAAGCATTATGTTGATGGGTTGCATTTACCGATCCACATGATGATTTTGATGAATGTAATATGCATGTGCTTGCTGCTCCTACTTGCAATTATTATGAGAGAGGAACTACATCTCCACCTCTCTATGTTTCCAACACGATAAAATTGCAAGAAACTGTTTATACTATGCATTGGCCTTTACTATGTGTGCATGAATTGTTCTTTTATGACATGCCGATGCATAGGAAGAGAGTTAGACTTCGTTGTTGCATGATATATGTTACTTTGTTCTCACAACTAAATGTCAAATCATTACTAATTCAAATTGGCTTTGATATACCTTGGAATCCGGGTGGATCCATTACTTCAGCACCTTATGCCTAGCTTAATGGCTTTAAAGAAAGCGTTGCCAGGGAGACAACCCGGAAGTATTAGAGAGTAATTTATTTCTGTTGAGTGCTTTTATAAAGTTTAAAAAAAGAGGGGAACCTAACATTTTTTCAAAAAGAAAAGCGAAAGTGAGAAAGACGAGCATTGTTAAAATAGGAGCTAGCCTTGAACTTTGTTCATGCCCATGGAAACTTTGTGACCCTTGATTATAGAAATTTTTCAACAAAAATAATTATCCCCTTGTACAATTCCTTTGTATTATAAAAATAATGTGCCAAGATTTGCCTTTAGGATGTTTACATTGCTTGTTGGTTTGTGCGGTGAAGAACAGAAACTTTGGCTGTAGTGCGCGATTTTACATTTTTTTACTGGAACGCTAAATGGTTCTGAAACTTTTTGCATTGTCTTTCTATACAAATTTTTTATTTTTCCTAATTTGGGCAGAATTGTTTGAGTACCAGAGGTACGGTGAATGTTTAGATTACCAAAGCCTGTCCTGTTTAAGACAGATTCTGTTTTTGATGCATTGTTTGCTTGTTTTGATGAAACTATTGATTCCTATCAGTGGATTAAGCCATGGAAAAGTTATATTATAGTAGCTACAGTGCAAAAACAAAATATGAATTGGTTCGCAACAGTATTAGAGTAGTGATTTGCTTTATTATACTAACGGATCTTACCGAGTTTTCTGTTGAGTTTTGTGTGGATGAAGTGTTCGAAGATCGAGGAGGTCTCGATGTGAGGAGAACGAGGAGAGGCAAGAGCTAAAGCTTGGGGATGCCCAAGGCACCCCAAGTAATATTCAAGGAGACTCAAGTGTCTAAGCTTGGGGATGCCCCGGACGGCATCTCATCTCTCTTCAACAAGTATCGGTATGTTTTCGGATTCGTTTCATTCATGCGATATGTGCAAATCTTGGAGCATCTTTTGCATTTAGTTTTCACTTTTCTTTTATGCAACATGCTGGTATGAGATAGTCTTTCGTTGATTTATAGAATGCTCATTACACTTCACTTATATCTTTTGATTTATAGAATGCTTCATGTGCTTCACTTATATCATTTGAAGTTTGGATTGCCTGTTTCTCTTCACATAGAAAACCGCCATTTATAGAATGCTCTTTTGCTTCACTTATATTTGTTTGAGCATGGGCATATCTTTTGTATAAAGAATTAAACTCTCTTGCTTCACTTATATCTATTTAGAGAGATGACAGGAATTGGTCATTCACATGGTTAGTCATAAAATCATACATAAAACGTGTAGATCACTGAATATGATATGTTTGGTTCCTTGCAATAGTTTTGTGATATAAAGGTGGTGATATTAGAGTCGTGCTAGTGGGTAGTTGTGAAATTGAGAAATACTTGTGTTGAGGTTTGCAAGTCCCGTAGAATGCACGTATGGTAAATGTTGTGTGACAAATTTGAAGCATGGGGTGTTCTTTGATTACTTTCCTTATGAGTGGCAGTCAGGGACAAGCGATGGTCTTTTCCTACAAATCTATCCCCCTAGGGACATGCATAGTAGTACTTTGCTTCAAGGGCTAATAAAATTTTGCAATAAGTATTTGAGTTCTTTATGACTAATGTGAGTCCATGGATTATACGCACTCTCACCCTCCCATCATTGCTAGCCTCTTCTGTACCGTGCATTGCCCTTTCTCACCTCAAGAGTTGGTGCAAACTTCGCCGGTACATCCAAACCCCGTGATACGATACACTCTATCACACATAAACCTCCTTATATCTTCCTCAAAATAGCCACCATACCTACCTATCATAGCATTTCAATAGCCATTCCGAGATATATTTGTCGGATCACGGGTTCTGACAAAACCTTTAAGGTTCAAACACTGGGGTGCGCGCGAAGATCTTCCCCCCTATCGATCCGCGTCCTTACTTATCCTAGATCTCACGAACTAACTCGACGAACTTGCAACACAAGGGACACAAGATACTGGTTCGGGCCACCATTGTGGTGTAATACCCTACTCCAGTGTGGTGGTGGTGGATTGCCTCTTGGGCTGAGGATGAACAGTACAAGGGGAAGAACAGCCTCCTGAGGTTGAGGTGTTCTTGTGCTTGGTGCACTTGTGTGGCTGGGGATGACCTAGATCCTCTCCCTTTGCCTATGGTGGTGGCTAGTCCTATTTATAGAGGCCCTGGTCCTCTCCCCAAATAATGAGCGGGAAGGGAGCCAACAACGGCCAATTTGAAAGGTGACAGCTAGTACAAGCTATCCTGACAAAAGGTGGTCTTTGCTTGCCAAAGGTTCTGGTGGTGACGCCGTCCTGGGCTCCATGGTGATATCCTTCTTGTCGTCCTTCTGGTCTTGGTCTTGTTGCACCAATATGGAAACCTTTGCTTGATGCCTCGGTACTCCGCGCATGCGCTTGCCCCCTTAGCACCAAAGAGGAAACAAGGATGATGCACGCGCTGGCGCCCGCCTGGTGCCAGCCTGGTCTCGATCGTCATGGCTCACGTCACGAGAACCTCGCGAGGTTTGCCCGACCTTGAACTCTCCGCCCCTCACGAGCCATCCTGGCGAGGCCGCTCCTGAGGAGGTCTTGTGTCGTCCGGCTCACGAGGCTTGGCCCCTCACGAGGGTCTTGATTCCTTGTTGATGACGATGGGCCGTACAGGCCTGTCAGCAAAGCCACGCCGTGGGCCACAGGCAGGCAAGTCTGGGGACCCCCATTCCCAGAACGCCGACAGTAGCCCCTGGGCCCAAGGCGCGCTCGGGCTTGGCTTCGAGGCGAAGCCAAGGGTCAAGTGCGGAGCGCCGCGGGCCCCAATAGCCTACGGCCTCGATCGACGTGTGGCGGTTGATTGGACGTGGGCGTCTCCGCTTCCCCACGCTGCCTTGATACCCGCCTGGCTAAACGGCCACCGCGGTCTACATGGTTATTCCTCCATTGCTTGCGCCATTCTCCTCCAATTCATATGCTTCCCCCAGACTCTGCTCCTCTTTCCAATCTGACCTTAGCTCTGCTCACCCCATCGCCATGGCGCCAATGCAAGCGGATAAGGGGAAGAAGCCTCTATCTTAGGCTAGTGCTCCCCCAGCCATCGAGCCCGTAGTAGGCCGATCGCTGGTGCTCAATGATGAGGCCATGGGCAAGGTGCGTCCCATGCTCGCATCCAACTTCAATGAGTGGGGGAGATGGTGTCTTGGCCTGCATCCCGTGCTTGCATTAACCGGACGGCCTCTGAGGTCCCCTTCTTAATCGACGCCCTCTGGGCCGGCTTGGTCCCTCCCTTCTCCGCTTTCCTCAATGCAGTGCTTTCCCACTATTAGATCCACATGTTGCACGTTGATCCCCAATCTGTGACCCTTCTTGCCGTCTTCTCCTTCGTTCGCGAGGCCATGGCTGGCATTGCCCCTTCTGTTGCTCTTTTCCGCCACTTCTTCTCGCTGCACCTGATTGATCCTAGGCAGAGCTCTGGGTGCCTGAGATTTCAGGTCGTGGCAGCGACAGCCAGCGACGGGATTGACTTCGAGCTTCCACCATCCGCGAGCGGGTTCCGTACACGGTGGGTGTTTGTTGACGCCGGAGTGCTCAGCCCCCTACTCTCTTCTCCGTCTAAGCCCGCCTTTCCTAACTCCGGTTGGTGCCACCGGAGGCTCGCCGATCCATGCCTTGTCCCCGTATGGCTCAGGTTGAGGTGGCTCAAAGACCTTGGCGTGACTGCGCCTATGGTGGTGAGGGAGTTCGTCCGGCGCCCAATTGCTCCGCTTCAGCGCCACTTCCGGCCGATGTGGGCCTTGCTCAGTAGCCAGGACCACATGAGACTTCAGGAGTTTAAGCTCCCCCATGAGGCGCGATGAACGGTTTTTGAGGTCCTGGCGGGTGTCCCATTGCCGGACGACTTGTCGAGGAAGAGTTGTGTTTTGTACCGCTGCTCGAACAAGATGACCTTCGCGGAGCGGATGCCTTCCTTCGACGAGTGGGGGCCTCACCCCGCTGGCCTCGTGGGGCCTCGCGAGAACCCCATCGTCGTGGTTCCTTTCCTCGACGCTGGCGCCGAGCTTGCCCCAAGTGTTGGTGCAGGGGGGCGTACACCGCTGGGGGCCGATAGTGAAGGTGCCGAGATGCTGATGCCACCCAGGGCTCCTGAAGCTTCGACCTCGGGGTCTCGTGACTCTATCCCTAGGGCGGCGGTTGAAGGGGCGATGCAGCCCGCGTCTCCCGCGGCCGGGGCTCTTGAGGCCTCGGCAAGTCACATCAAGGTAGAGCCGGCCGGCTTTCCTCAGCCTGGCGCTTCTGAGGCTGCCCCTCCGAGCACTTCTCCAGCCGCGCCTCGTGTCGGCCTCCACATCCAGCGCTTCGGCCGGCTGTGCGTGGACTTCGCAGAACTCCGCAAGAGAAAGGGTCCCCAAGCGGCGGCAGCGGCACCTTCGGGACGTTGAAACGGAGGAACTATATCGCCATTGACGAGTAAGTACCTTATCTTGGTGGTCTTCTGTGCACCGCTTTTCTTCCTGACGATTGTCCCGTCAGGACCCCTTCTGCCAAGGTCGTAAAATCCCCTAAGAAGCAGCTTCCCCTCGCCCTGTTGCACACGCCAAGCTCGACTGCTGTAGGCTCGTGCGCCACCCATGGCGCGGGGCCCACCACGGGAGTTGGCCCGTAATTAGGGCGTCCTGAGCTCGCGCCTTCATCGTCTTTTCTTCACGGCCTGGCTCGGAGCGCAGCAGGTGTGCCAAGGGTTCTTCCCCTGGTCACTATCGGTGGCTGGCTGGCTTCAATCTTGGCATCTTCTTCAAGCAGCGGGCCTCGTTCAGTTCGGGCCCCTCGCAAGATGCAGCCGGCGCCTGGGGCAGCGCCAGCCCCCAGCCCCCTGCTGAGAGGGGGCGCACCGCGTCGGGCGTCACCAATAGCCCCCGTAGCGGAGGGCGAGATGAGCCGTGCGCTCGAGTTCGAGCATGGGCGGCGCGTTGTTCATCATGAGCTCTTCCAGGAGGTGATGAGCGCGATGAACCGACTCGGTGAAGAACTTGTGGGTGTCAACACGCGCCTTGAGGATGAGGGTCTTCGGTTGGCGGAGGAGTGGCACAAGATGAAGGTGGCCATCAACCTCGGGCGCCACCAACACGAGCTGGACAACAGGAAGGCCGAGGCTTCCCTTGCGGCCTCCCGTGAGGCCTGCTCCCGAGCTCTGGAGGAGGCTCATGAAGCTGACCACCGTCGCGAGGCCGCGAAGAAACGCGCGTGGGAGCTCCAAGCCTCGAGTGTTGTCTTGGATCAGCAGGTGGAGGCGCGTAGGGCCACCCTTGCGTCGTTGAGGGGGTCGCCCGCCGAGGAGGAAGAGATCTGAAAGCGCGAGGAGGTGCTGGCGCTAGAAGCCGTGGAGCGCAGCCTTGAACTCGAACGGCTGGAGACGAGGGAGCGCCAGGTTGCTCAGGCGGAGGACGACGTCGGCGCGCGCGAGGTCAGGGCCCAAGAGTAGGTCGACCGCTGAGTGGCTGAGGCTCATGCGGATCTCGAGAGCAGGAACAACCTGAAGCTGAAGCTCGTGGAATCCGGGGCCGCTGGTAGGACTGCTGCCCTCAAGTCCAGGTTGGTCGAGGTGGAGCGGCGCGAGGAGGCCACCGCATCAGCCCTGGCCTCGGCGCATGCTGAGCTGGCTTCCGTCCACGCCGAGCTGCTCTCTCTTCAGCAGCGGGTCGCCAGTGCCGAGTCTGTCGCGCGGCAGAACAGGGACGAAGTGCTCGAGCGGCGGACGTTGGAGCGTGTGCACGCCCCCATGCTCGAGGACCTTAGGAACAGGGCCAACACCGCCCTGGGCCATATCTGCGATGAGAATGCTCCTCATCCCCATGCAAACGACTACGCCAGCCACCTCCACTTCTTTGGGGATGTGGTGACGCGCCTGCATAACCGCTCCGAGAGGGCTCACCAACTCGTTCAGGAGAGGAGTCGCAGTATGCTCGGGAGCGCATTCTCCCGCGTCTTCAGCCATCTCCGGAACATCGACCCAACTTTGATTTTGACACCGCCATTGCTCCCGTACCGGAAGCCATCCGGCGCGACCTGGTGTGATGGGTTGAAGATAATGTGGATGCGCTGGTCAGGGCCTTCGCTTCTGATGACGACGGGTTAGTGGTTGTGGCAGACGAAGGCGACGTGGTTGACGACGGTGATGCCGGCGGCGGTGAAGGTGGGGGCGACGCCAACGACGGCGACAGCGACGCCAACGGTGCATCTGAAGGTGACGTGGGGGACATGGCGAGAAACATATCCGGCTGATCCCTCGTTCCCCTGCCGTTTACCCTATAAAAACTTGGGCGTGGCCCCGGAAGATTGTAAGAGCATCTTGAGAGGGGGAGCCCCTCATGTAAACAATCGTAGCTTTTATCCTTCTGTGTCAAATTGAGTATGCATCTTTACGAGCTTACGCATGCCGGGGCAAGGTTGTTGTTGCGGTTTACCTTAGCTAGGACGAGCCTAAAACCGGCCCAAGAGATTGCGGGTTTTTGAGAAGCTCCTCAGGAGTTCGTCGACATGCCCGAGGGGGGCGTGTGATAAGCAAGCGCTAGCCACGACTTGGCGCATGCGTGGTTCATGTGCTTCATGCCCAGCCCGGCTCGCGAGGGGCCCGCGAGGGGGGAGTGACTGGCGCGAACTCCGAAATAAGTCAAGAACCAGACTGCGTGAAATAGCTCGAACAAGAAAAGGCATCCCCCCATGCGCATCAAATAAAATTCAGCTTCAACTTAAATCCAAATCCAGAAGGCGGGGTTATAGAAAAAAGATCCAAAGCAAATTGCCGCGTCCGGCGCCTAATCTAGTCTTCGACGTCTTCTCACCAGCGCGGAGCTAAGTGCTGCCACTGGGCGTGGGAGGGAGCCCCCAAGGCCCAAGGGCGGCTCTCCTGAGGCTCCGGGGTGTGTAAAACCCCACTCATTATTACGTGAGAGTGTCATGGGCAGCGATCTTCATAGGCGTGAGCCTTACTTCATATCGCCTGACAAGGGCCCCGCCTTGCGCCACCCCCTACCACCGCTGGGACGACCGGAAAACAAGACGGCCCAACGAGGGTAGAGGGGACGCTAGCGGCGCCCTCAGCGACCACGGGTCCTCTGCCGCGGGAAAGGTCACCGTCGCCACCCCGGCAGAGGGCCTACCTCCAGGTGTTGCCTCGCTCCGTGTGACACGGGGAGGGGCCTTGCTCCTGGCCCCTTCCAAGTAGTCCCCAGCGGGTCTCTCCTGTCGGGGCGGGCATTGCCTTGCTGGAACCATCGTTTGGCGTCGTGACCTGGTTCACCTGTGACTCATGGATAGCGTAAGCTTGCCCCTGAGGGATTAACGGTACCCTGTATCTATCGTCGACGGCGCGGCCGACGGGGCTCTCTGGCGGCTCCTGGAAGGCTTCGGCTCCTAACGCCTCCTCCTCCCATCCTGGCCCAAGGAACGAGCCGGGGTCGTCCTCCGGCGTGTACTCCTGATCCATCATGTGGGGCACGTAGGCCTCTGAGGCTGCTGCCCTGAAGACCTCGTCGAAGTGCCCCACGCTCCATGTCTCTCAGCCCATCACGCTGTCCTAAGGATGACGGGGCGGTGCTCCGATGAGGGCATGTGCGAGGGCGCTTGTGCCCGCGCCCATCCGAGGTGGCTCAGATGCGAGGGGACGCCCTCCGCCGTGGACCGCGCTAATGTCGATGAATCCCCTGGGCGCACTTGGGGGTACGCGGGCGCGGCGAGGCCCACCGTGGGATCATGCCGCTGCCTGGGGCGTGAGCTGGTAGCAGAAAGGCGGTGCTCCCGTGGCCGCCGCGTCCAGGAGCTTGGTGACGCGTTCCAGCAGTGCATCTCGGCTGCTCTCCATCAGGCGGCACTGCAGTAGCTCATGGGCGCGGCCCACATGTTCGCCTGCTCCCTCCTGGTGTGCGGCGCCATCGCTGCGGCGTGGCCGGCGGCCCTTGCAGTGGCTCACGTCTATCGGGGGGTAAGAGCAGAGGGTGAGTGGTTGCGCCGCCCGCGCCCCGTAGTGTTTGGGGCGCGCGCCGCCTAAGACGCGGGGCTGAGGACACCCTGGGCAGGTGGCGCCGCCTGGGCGGGCCAGGCTGCCCATCGGTCATCGTCAGCCCTCGGGTCGCCGGACATCGGAACCACGGAGTGTCGGTGGATCGTCTGTTGAGGAAGAAGCTCCGGCGCACCCCTACCTAGTGCGCCAATTGTCGGATCATGGGTTCCGGCAAAACCCTTAAGGTTCGAACAATGGGGTGCGCGCGAAGATCTTCCCCCCTATCGATCTGCGTCCTTACTTAGCCTAGATCTCACGAACTAACTCGATGAACTTGCAACACAAGGGACACAAGATTTATACTGGTTCGGGCCACCGTTGTGGTGTAATACCCTACTCCAGTGTGGTGGTGGTGGATTGCCTCTTGGGCTGAGGATGAACAGTACAAGGGGAAGAACAGCCTCCTGAGGTTGAGGTGTTCTTGTGCTTGGTGCACTTATGTGGCTGGGGATGACCTAGATCCTCTCCCTTTGCCTATGGTGGTGGCTAGTCCTATTTATAGAGGCCCTGGTCCTCTCCCCAAATATTGAGCGAGAAGGGAGCCAACAACAGCCAATTTGGAAGGGCATAGCTAATACAAGCTATCCTGACAAAAGGTGGTCTTCGCGTGCCAAAGGTTCTGGTGGTGACGCCGTCCTGGGCTCCATGGTGACCTTCGTCTTTCCGTACTTCTGGTCTTGGTCTCGTTGCACCAATATGGAAACATTTGCTTGATGCCTCGGTACTCCGCGCCTGCGCTTGCCCCCTTAGCACCAAAGAGGAAACAAGGACGCTGCGTGCACTGGCGCCTGCCTGGTCTCGATCGTCATGGCTCATGTCACGAGAACCTCACGAGGTTTGCCCGACCTTGAACTCTCCGCCCCTCACGAGCCAGCCTGGCGAGGCCGCTCCTGAGGAGGTCTTGTGTCGTCCGCCTCGCGAGGGTCTTGATTCCTTGTTGATGAAGATGGGCCATATAGGCCTATCAGCAAAGCCATGTTGTGGGCCGCAGGTAGGCAAGGCTGGGGACCCCCGTTCCCTGAATGCCGACAATATTGTCATGCAACTTTCATCATCATCATCATATACATGACTTGAGCATTTATTGTCATATTGCTTTGCATGATCGTAAGATAGCTAGCATGATGTTTTCATGGCTTGTCCCTTTTTTATGTCCTTGCTATGCTAGATCATTGCACATCCCGGTACACCGCCGGAGGCATTCATATAGAGTCATATCTTTGTTCTAGTATCAAGTTGTAATATTGAGTTGTAAGTAAATAAAAGTGTGATGATCATCATTATTAGAACATTGTTCCATGTGAGGTTATCAAAATAAAAGAGGCCAAAGAAGCCCAAATAAAAAAAGAGGCCAAAGAAGCCCACCAAAAAAGAGAAAAAAACAAAAAAATGAGAGAAAAAGAGAGAAGGGACAATGTTACTATCCTTTTACCACACTTGTGCTTCAAAGTAGCACCATGTTCTTCATATAGAGAGTCTCATTGAGTTATCACTTTCATATACTAGTGGGAATTTTCATTATAGAGCTTGGCTTGTATATTTCGATGATGGGCTTCCTCAAATGCCCGAGGTCTTCATGATCAAGCAAGTTGGATGCACACCCACTTAGTTTTAGTTTGAGCTTTCATATACTTATAGCTCTAGTGCATCTGTTGCATGGCAATCCCTACTCCTCACATTGACATCAATTGATGGGCATCTCCATAGCCCATTGATTAGCCGCGTCAATGTGAGACTTTCTCCTTTTTTGTCTTCTCCACACGAACTCCACCATCATATTCTATTCCACCTATAGTGCTATGTCCATGGCCCACGCTCATGTATTGCGTGAGGGTTGAAAAGGCCGAAGCGCGTTAAAAAGTATGAACCAATTGCTCGGCTTGTCATCGGGGTTGTGCGTGATGGGAGCATTTTGTGTGACGAAAATGAAGCATGGCCAAACTATATGATTTTGTAGGGATGAGCTTTCTTTGGCTATGTTATTTTGAGAGGACATGATTCCTTTATTAGTATGCTCGAAGTATTATTGTCTTAATGTCAAATGATAGACTATTGCTTCGAATCACTCGTGTCTTAATATTCATGCCAGGATTAGATTACATGATCAAGATTATGCTAGGTAGCATTCCACATAAAAAATTATCTTTTTTATCATTTACCTACTCGAGGACGAGCAGGAATTATGCTTGGGGATGCTGATACTTCTCCGTCGTATCTATAATTTTTTATTGTTCCATGCCAATATTATACAACTTTCATATACTTTTGGCAACTTTTTATACTATTTTTGGGACTAACATATTGATCCAGTGCCCAGTGCCAGTTCCTGTTTGTTGCATGTTTTTTGTTTCGTAGAAAATCCATATCAAATGGAGTCCAAACGGGATAAAAACTGCCGGAGATTTTTTTTTGGAATATATGTGACTCTTGGGAAGAAGAATCAACGTGATACGATGCCCGAGAGGGCCACGAGGTAGGGGGCGTGCCCCAGGGGGGCAGCTGTTGGGGAACGTAGTAATTTCAAAGTCCTACGCACACTCAGGATCATGGTGATGCATAGCAATGAGAGGGGAGAGTGTCTCCACGTACCCTCGTAGACCGAAAGCAGAAGCGTTAGCACAACAAGATTGATGTAGTCGTACGTCTTCACGATCCGACCGATCCAAGTACCGAACGTACGGCACCTCCGAGTTCAGCACACGTTTAGCTCGATGACATCCCGCAAACTCCGATCCAGTAGAGCTTCACGGGAGAGTTCCGTCAGCACGATGGTGTGATGATGGTGATGATGTTGCTACTGACGCAGGACTTTGCCTAAGCACCGCTACGATATAACAGAGGTGGAATATGGTGGAGGGGGGCACCGCACACGACTGGAATAGATAAACATATTAACTTGTGTGTGCTAGGGTGCCCCCCTGCCCCCATATATATGTTGGGGATCGTAGCAGAAATTTAAAATTTTCTACGCATCACCAAGATCAATCTATGGAGTAATCTAGCAATGAGGGGAAGGAGAGTGCATCTACATACCCTTGTAGATCGCTAAGTGGAAGCGTTGCAAGAACGCGGATGAAGGAGTCGTACTCGTAGCGATTGAGATCGCGGTTGATTCTGATCTAAGCACCGAACCACGACGCCTCCGTGTTCAACACACGTGCATCCCGGTGACGTCTCCTACGCCTTGATCCAGCAAGGGGAGAAGGAGAGGTTGGGGAAGACTCCGTCCAGCAGCAGCACGACGGCGTGGTGGTGGTGGAGGAGTGCGGAACTCCAGCAGGGCTTCGCCAAGCACTACGAGAGACGAGGAGGGAGAGAGGTAGGGCTGCGCCAAGAGGGAGATGATCTCGTGCGTGTTGTAGCCCCCAATACCTCAAGTATATATAGGGGAAGGGGAGGGGCTGCACCCCCATCTAGGGTTCCCTCCCTAGGGGTGGCGGCAGCCCAAAACCCATCTAGGGTTGCGGCCAATGGGGGAGAGGGAGGAGGCGCACCTAGGGTGGGCCTTAAGGCCCACCTGCCCTAGGGTTTGCCCCCCTCCCCTCTAGGAGGCGCCTTGGGCCTTGGTGGGAGGCGCCCCAGCCCACCTAGGGGCTGGTCCCTTCCCACTATTGGCCCATGTAGGCTTTCGGGGCTGGTGACCCCTCCTGGTGGACCCCCAGACCCCTCCGATGATCCCGGTACACTACCGGTGATGCCCGGAACACTTCTGGTGGCCAAAACCATACTTTCTATATATATTAATCTTTACTTCCGGACCATTCCGGAACTCCTCGTGACGTCCGGCATCTCATTCGGGACTCCGAACAACATTCGGTAACCGCGTACATACTTTCCCTATAACCCTAGCGTCATCGAACCTTAAGTGTGTAGACCCTACGGGTTCGGGAGTCATGCAGACATGGCCGAGACAACTCTCCGGTCAATAACCAACAGCGGGATCTGGATACCCATGTTGGCTCCCACATGCTCCACGATGATCTCATTGGATGAACCACGATGTCAAGGATTTAATCAATCCCGTATACAATTCCCTTTGTCTAGCCGTATAGTACTTGCCCGAGATTCGATCGTCGGTATCCCGATACCTTGTTCAATCTCGTTACCGGCAAGTCTCTTTACTCGTTCCGTAACACATCATCCCATGATCAACTCCTTGGTCACATTGTGCACATTATGATGATGTCCTACCGAGTGGGCCCGGAGATACCTCTCCGTTTACACGGAGTGACAAATCCCAGTCTCGATTCGTGCCAACCCCACAGACACGTTCGGAGATACCTGTAGTGTACCTTTATAGCCACCCAGTTACGTTGTGACGTTTGGCACACCCAAAGCACTCCTACGATATCCGGGAGTTGCACAATCTCATGGTCTAAGGAAATGATACTTGACATTAGAAAAGCTTTAGCATACGAACTACACGATCTTGTGCTAGGCTTAGGATTGAGTCTTGTCCATCACATCATTCTCCTAATGATGTGATCCCGTTATCAACGACATCCAATGTCCATGGTCAGGAAACTGTAACCATCTATTGATCAACGAGCTAGTCAACTAGAGGCTTACTAGGGACATGGTGTTGTCTATGTATCCACACATGTATCTGAGTTTCCTATCAATACAATTCTAGCATGGATAATAAACGATTATCATGAACAATGAAATATAATAATAATAATAACTAATTTATTATTGCCTCTAGTGCATATTTCCAACAGTCTCCCACTTGCACTAGAGTCAATAATCTAGTTCACATCGCCATGTGATTAACACTCACAGGTCACATCGCCAGGTGACCAACATCCAAAAAGTTTACTAGAGTCACTAATCTAGTTCACATCACTATGTGATTAATACTCAATGAGTTCTGGGTTTGATCATGTTATGCTTGTGAGAGAGGTTGTAGTCAACGGGTCTTGCCATATTCAGATCCCTATGTATTTCGCAAAACTTTATATCGTAGATGCTGCTACCACGTTCCACTTGGAGCTATTCCAAATTATTGCTCCATTATACGCATCCGGTATCTCTACTCAGAGCTATCCGGATAGGTGTTAAGCTTGCATCGACGTAACTCTTTATGTCGAACTCTTTATCACCTCCATAACTGGGAAACATTTCCTTATTCCTCTAAGGATAATTTTGACTGCTATCTGGTGATCCACTCCTATATCACCTTTGTACCCTCTTGCTAGACATGTGGCAAGGCACACATTAGGTGTGGTACTTCAGCATGGCATACCATATAGAGCCTATGACAAGAGCATAGGGGACGACCTTCGTCCTTCTTCTTTCTTCTGCCGTGGTCAAGCTTTGAGTCTTACTCAACTTCACACTTTACAACTCAGGTAAGAACCCCTTCTTTGACTGATCTATTTTGAACTCCTTCAAAAACATGTCAAGGTGTGCATTCTTTGAAAGTATCATCAGACGTCTTGATCTATTTCTATAGATCTTGATGCCCAATATGTAAGCTGATTTATCCAGGTCTTCCTTTGAAAAACACTCTTCAAACAACCATTTATGCTTTCCAGAAATTCTACATCATTTCGAATCAACAATATGTCATCCACATATACTTATCAGAAATGTTGTAGTGCTCCCACTCACTTTCTTGTAAATACAAGTTTCTAGCAAACATTGTATAAATCTAAAAGCTTTGATAACTCCATCAAAACATATATTCCGATTCCGAGATGCTTGCTCTAGTCCATAGAAGGATTGCTGGAGCCGGCATACCTTTTAGCATTCTTAGGATCGACAAAACCTTTTATTGTATCACATACAACTTTTCTTACGAAAACTGGTAAGAAAACTTGTTTTGACATCCATCTGTAAGATTTCATAATTGAAAAATACAGCTAATGCTAACATGATTCCGACGGACTTAAGCACCGCTACGGGTGAGAAATTCTCATCGTAGTCAACTCCTTGAACTTGTGAAAAGACTCTTTCTCACAAGTCGAGCTTCATAGACGGTAACATTACCGCCCACGTCCGTCTTCTTCTTAAAGATTCATTTATCTCAATGGCTTCCCGATCATCGGGCAAGTCCACCAAAGTCCATACTTTGTTCTGATATATGGATCCTATCTCGGATTTCATGGCTTCTAACCATTTGTCGGAATACGGGCCCACCATCGCTTCTCCATAGCTCGTAGGTTTATTGTTGTCTAACAACATGATATCTAAGACAGGATTACCATACCACTTAGGAGTAGTACATATCCTTGTCGACCTACAGGTTCGATAGCAACTTGATCCGAAGCTTTATGATCACTATCATTAACTTCCTATTCAACAGACGTAGGCACCACAGAAAATATATTTCTGTGTTGCATCACTCTCTGGTTGAAGTAAAGGTTCGACAACCTCATCAAGTTCTATCTTCCTCCCACTCAATTCTTTCGAGAGAAACTCCTTCTCGAGAAAGGACCCGTTCTTAGCGACAAACAATTTGCCCTCGGATCTGAGATAGAAGGTATGCCTAACTGTCACCCTTGGGTATCCTATGAAGATGTGTTTGTTCGCTTTGGGTTTGAGCTTCTCCGGCTAAAGCCTTAAGCATCGCAGCCCCAAACATTAAGAAACGACAACTTTGGTTTCTTGCCAAACCAATGTTCATACGGCGTCGTCTCAACGGACTTATATGGTGTCCTATCTAAAGTGAATGCAGCTGTCTCTAATGCATAACCTCAAAATAATAGCGGTAGATCGGTAAGAGACATCATAGATCACACCATATCTCATAAGGTTTGATTACGACGTCCGGACACACCATTACCCTATGGTGTTCCAGGTGGCTTCAACTGTGAAACAATTCCACAATGTCTTAAGTGTTTGCCAAACTCATAACTCAGAAATTCTCATTGATCATATCGTAGGAATTTGATCTTCTTGTTATGATGATTCTTAACTTCACTCTGAAATCGCTTGAACTTTTCAAACGTTTCAGACTTGTGCTTCATTAAGTAAATATACCTATATCTACTCAAATCGTCAGTGAAGATGAGAAAATAGCGATATCCACCGCACGCTTCAATTCTCATTGGATCACACGCATCTGCATGTATGATTTCCAACAAGTCACTTGCCCGTTTCATTGTACCTGAAAACGGGGTCTTAGTCATCCTGCCCATGAGGCATGGCTCGCATGTGTCAAGCGATTCAAAATCAAGTGACTCCAAACATCCATCGATATGGAGTTTCTTCATGCATCTTACGCCAATATGACCTAAGCGGCAGTGCCACAACAAAGTGGTACTATCATTATTAACTCTACATCTTTTGGCATGAACATGTGTATTACCACGACCGAGATTCAATGAACCATTCACATAGGGTGCATGACCATGAAAGGTATTATTCATGTAAACAGAATAACCATTATTCTCTAACTTAAATGAATAACCGTATTGCAATGAACATGATCTAATCATATTCATGCTCAACGTAGACACCTGATAACATTTATCTAGGTTCAATACTAATCCCGAAGGCAGACGTAGCGTGCGATGGTGATCTCATTAACTTTGGAAACACTTCCAACACACATCGTCACCTCGCCCTTAGCCAGTCTCTGTTTAGTCCGTAGCTTTTGCTTCAAGTCACCAATAATAGCAACTGAACCATTATCCAATACCCAGGTGCTACCAGGAGTACTAGTGAGGTACACATTAATAACACGTATATACTTTGTTGAAGTTGCTAGCCTTCTTCTCTACCATGCATTTGGGGTAATTCCGCTACCAGTGATCGTTCCCCTTACAATAGAAGCACTCAGTCTCGGGTTTGGGTTCAACCTTGGGTTCCTTCACTGGAGCGGCAACTGGTTTGCCATCCATGAAGTTTCCCTTCTAGCCCTTGCCCTTCTTGAAACCAGTGGTCTTGTTAAACCATCAGCACTTGATGCTCCTTCTTTGATTTCTACCTTTTGCGATCTTAAGCACCGCGAACAGCTCTGGGATCAACTCCATCCCTTGCATGTCATAGTTCATCACGAAGATCTAGTAGCTTAGTGATAGTGGCTAGAGAACTCTATCAATCACTATCTTATCTGGAAGTTTAACTCCCACTTGATTTAAGTGATTGTAGCACCCAAACATTCTGAGCACATGCTCATTAGCTGAGCTATTCTCCTCCATCTTGTTGGCAAAAGAACTTGTCAGAGGTCTCACACCTCTCAACACGGGCATGAGCCTGAAATCACAATTTCAGCTCTTGGAACATCTCATATGTTCTATGGCGTTCAAAACGTCATTGGAATCCCGATTCTAAGCCGCAAAGTATGGTGCACTAAACTATCATGTAGTCATCAGGATGTGTCTGTCAGGTGTTCACAACATCCAGAGACGACGTTGTAGAGGTTTGCACATCGAGCGGTGCATCAAAGACGTAAGCCTTCTGTGTAGCAGTGAGGACACTCCTCGGACTACGGACCTAGTCCGCATCATGACTTACAATATCTTTCAACTTAATCTTTCTCTAGGAACATATTGAAACAGGGAGCTACAACGTGAGCTATTTATCTACAACATATTTGCGAAGACAATTTAGACTATGTTCATGATAATTGGGTTCATCTAATCAAATTATTTAATGAACTCCCACTCAGATAGACATCCCTCTAGTCATCTAAGTGAAACATGATCCGAATCGACTAGGCCGTGTCCGATCATCACGTGAGACGGACTAGTCATCAACGGTGAACATCTCATGTTGATCATATCTTCTATATGACTCATGTTCGACCTTTCGGTCTTCCGTGTTCCGAGACAATGTCTGTACATGCTAGGCTCGTCAAGTCAACCTAAGTGTTTCGCATGTGTCTCGAGGCCATGTCTGTACATGCTAGGCTCGTCAACACCCGTTGTATTCGAACGTTAGAATCTATCACACCCGATCATCACGTGGTGCTTCGAAACGACGAACCTTCGCAACGGTGCACAGTTAGGGGGAACACTTTTCTTGAAATTTTAGTGAGGTATCATCTTATTTAAGCTACCATCGTTCTAAGCAAATAAGATGTAAAACATGATAAACATCACATGCAATCAAATAGTGACATGATATGGCCAATATCATTTTGCTCCTTTTGATCTCCATCTTCGGGGCTCCATGATCATCGTTGTCACCGGCATGACACCATGATCTCCATCATCGTGTCTTCTTGAAGTTGTCTCATCATCCATTACTTATACTACTATGGCTAACGCTTTAGCAAAAAAGTAAAGTAATTACATGACGTTTATGTTGACACGCAGGTCATAAATAAATTAAGACAACTCATATGGCTCCTGCCGGTTGTCATACTCATCGACATGCAAGTCGTGATTCCTATTACAAGAATATGATCAATCTCATACATCACATATATCATTCATCACATCCTTTTGGCCATATCACATCACAAGGCATATGCTGCAAAAACAAGTTAGACATCCTCTAATTGTTGTTGCAAGTTTTTACGTGGCTGCTATAGGTTTCTAGCAAGAACGTTTCTTACCTATGCCAAAACCACAACGTGATATGCCAATTTCTATTTACCCTTCATAAGGACCCTTCTCATCGAATCCGATCCGACTAAAGTGGGAGAGACAGACACCCGCTAGCCACCTTATGCAACTAGTGCATGTCAGTCGGTGGAACCAGTCTCACGTAAGAGTACCTGTAAGGTCGGTCCGGGCCGCTTCATCCCACGATGCCGCCGAATCAAGATAAGACTAGTAATGGCAAGTAAATCGACAAAATCGATGCCCACAACTGCTTTGTGTTCTACTCGTGCATAGAAACTATGCATAGACCTAGCTCATGATGCCACTGTTGGGGATCGTAGCAGAAATTTAAAATTGTCTATGCATCACCAAGATCAATCTATGGAGTAATCTAGCAACAAGGGGAAGGAGAGTGCATCTACATACCCTTGTAGATCGCTAAGCGGAAGCGTTGCAAGAACGCAGATGAAGGAGTCGTACTCGTAGCGATTGAGATCATGGTTGATTCCAATCTAAGCGCCGAACCACGGCGCCTCCGCGTTCAACACACGTGCATCCCGGTGATGTCTCCTACGCCTTGATCCAGCAAGGGGAGAAGGAGAGGTTGGGGAAGACTCCGTCCAGCAGCAGCACGATGGCGTGCTGGTGGAGGAGGAGCGCGGAACTCCAGCAGGGCTTCGCCAAGCACTACGAGAGACGAGGAGGGAGAGAGGTAGGGCTGCGCCAAGAGGGAGATGATCTCGTGTGTGTTGTAGCCCCCAATACCTCAAGTATATATAGGGGAAGGGGAGGGGCTGCGCCCCCATCTAGGGTTCCCTCCCTAGGGGTGGCGGCAGCCCAAAACCCATCTAGGGTTGCGGCCAATGGGGGAGAGGGAGGAGGCGCACCTAGGGTGGGCCTTAAGGCCCACCTGCCCTAGGGTTTGCCCCCCTCCCCTCTAGGAGGCGCCTTGGGCCTTGGTGGGAGGCGCCCCAGCCCACCTAGGGGCTGGTCCCTTCCCACTATTGGCCCATGTATGCCTCCGGGGCTGGTGGCCCCTCCTGGTGGACCCCCGGACCCCTCCGGTGATCCCGGTACACTACCGGTGATGCCCGGAACACTTCCGGTAGCCAAAACCATACTTCCTATATATATTAATCTTTACTTCCGGACCATTCCGGAACTCCTCGTGACGTCCGAGATCTCATACGGGACTCCGAACAACATTCGGTAACCGCGTACATACTTTCCCTATAACCCTAGCGTCATCGAACCTTAAGTGTGTAGACCCTACGGGTTCGGGAGTCATGCAGACATGGCCGAGACAACTCTCCGGTCAATAACCAACAGCGGGATCTGGATACCCATGTTGGCTCCCACATGCTCCACGATGATCTCATTGGATGAACCACGATGTCAAGGATTTAATCAATCCCGTATACAATTCCCTTTGTCTAGCCGTATAGTACTTGCCCGAGATTCGATCGTCGGGATCCCGATACCTTGTTCAATCTCGTTACCGGCAAGTCTCTTTACTCGTTCCGTAACACATCATCCCATGATCAACTCCTTGGTCACATTGTGCACATTATGATGATGTCCTACCGAGTGGGCCCGGAGATACCTCTCCGTTTACACGGAGTGACAAATCCCAGTCTCGATTCATGCCAACCCCACATACATGTTTGGAGATACCTGTAGTGTACCTTTATAACCACCCAGTTACGTTGTGACGTTTGGCACACCCAAAGCACTCCTACAGTATCCGGGAGTTGCACAATCTCATGGTCTAAGGAAATGATACTTGAAATTAGAAAAGCTTTAGCATACGAACTACACGATCTTGTGCTAGGCTTAGGATTGAGTCTTGTCCATCACATCATTCTCCTAATGATGTGATCCCGTTATCAATGACATCCAATGTCCATGGTCAGGAAACTGTAACCATCTATTGATCAACGAGCTAGTCAACTAGAGGCTTACTAGGGACATGGTGTTGTCTATGTATCCACACATGTATCTGAGTTTCCTATCAATACAATTCTAGCATGGATAATAAACGATTATCATGAACAATGAAATATAATAATAATAACTAATTTATTATTGCCTCTAGTGCATATTTCCAACAATATAAAGGAGCAAGTGGGGGAGGCTGCCAGCCAGGAGGAGGGCGCGCCAGGGGGGAAGTCCTACTCCCACCGGGAGTAGGACTCCTCCTTTTCCTTGTTAGAGTAGGAGAGGGAAGGAAGGGAGAGAGGAGGAGAAGGAAAAAGGGGGACGCCGCCCCCCTTCCTTGTCCAATTCGGACTAGAGGGGGAGGGGGTGCGCGGCTGCCCTGGCCGCCCCTCCTCTTCTCCCACTAAGGCCCATGAGGCCCAATTAACTCCCTGGGGGGTTCTGGTAACCCCCCGATACTCCGGTTTTTATCCAAAACCACTCGGAACACTTCCGGTTTCCAAATATAGTCGTCCAATATATTGATCTTTACATCTCGACCATTTCGAGACTCCTCATCATGTCCGTGATCATATCCGGGACTCCGAACTTTTGGTACATCAAAACACAAAAACTCATAATACCGATCATCACCAAACTTTAAGTGTGCAGAACCTACGGGTTTGAGAACTATGTAGACATGAACGAGACACGTCTCCGGTCAATAACCAATAGCGGAACCTGGATGCTCATATTGGCTCCTACATATTCTACGGAGATCTTTATCGGTCAAACCGCATAACAACATACGTTGTTCGCTTTGTCATCGGTATGTTACTTGCCCGAGATTCGATCGTTGGTATATCAATACCTAGTTTAATATCATTACTGGCAAGTCTCTTTACTCGTTCTATAATGCATCATCCCGCAACTAACTCATTAGTCACATTGCTTGCAAGTCTTATAGTGATGTGCATTACCAAGAGGGCCCAGAGTTACCTCTCCGACAATCGGAGTGACAAATCATAATCTCGAAATATGCCAACTCAATAAGTACCTTCGGAGACACTTGTAGAGCACATTTATAATCACCCAGTTATGTTGTGACGTTTGGTAGCACACAAAGTGTTCCTCTGGTAAACTGGAGTTGCATAATCTCATAGTCATAGGAACATGTATAAGTCATGAAGAAAGCAATAGCAACATACTAAACGATCAAGTGCTAAGATAACGGAATGGGTCAAGTCAATCACATCATTCTCCTAATGATGTGATCCGTTAATCAAATGACAACTCATGTCAATGGCTAGGAAAATTAACCATCTTTGATCAACGAGCTAGTCAAGTAGAGGCATACTAGTGACACTATGTTTGTCTATGTATTCACACATGTATTATGTTTCCGGTTAATGCAATTCTAGCATGAATAATAAACTATAAGGAAATAAATAATAACTGTATTATTGCCTCTAGGGAATATTTCCTTCAGTCTCCCACTTGCACTAGAGTCAATAATCTAGATTACATAGTAATGATTCTAACACCCATGGAGCCTTGGTGCTGATCATGTTTTGCTCGTGGAAGAGGCTTAGTCAATCGGTCCACAACATTTAGATCCATATGTATCTTGCAAATCTCTATGTCTCCCACCTGAACTTGATCCCGGATGGAGTTGAAGTGTCTCTTGATGTGCTTGCTTCTCTTGTGAAATCTGGATTCCTTTGCCTAGGCAATTGCACCAGTATTGTCACAAAAGATTTTCATTGGACCCGATACACTAGGTATGACACCTAGATCGGATATGAACTCCTTCATCCAGACTCCTTCATTTGCTACTTCTGAAGCAGCCAATGTACTCCGCTTCACATGTACATCCCGCCACGACGCTCTGTTTAGAACTGCTCCAACTGACAGCTCCACTGTTTAATATAAACATGTATCCAGTTTGCGATTTAGAATCGTCTGGATCAGTGTCAAAGCTTGCATCAACGTAACCATTTACGATGAGCTCTTTGTCACCTCCATAAACGAGAAACATATCCTTAGTCCTTTTCAGGTACTTCAGGTTGTTCTTGACCGCTGTCCAGTGATCCACTTCTAGATTACTTTGCTACCTCCCTGCTAAACTAATAGCAAGGCACACATCAGGTCTGGTACACAGCATTGCATACATGATAGAGCCTATGACTGAACATAGGGAACATCTTTCATTTTCTCTCTATCTTCTGCAGTGGTCGGGCATTGAGTCTTACTCAACTTCACACCTTGTAATACAGGCAAGAACCCTTTCTTTGCCAGATCCATTTTGAACTTCTTCAAAACTTTGTCAAGGTATGTGCTTTGTGAAAATCCAATTAAGCGTCTTGATCTATCTCTATAGATCTTGATGCCCAATATGCAAGCAGCTTCACCGAGGTCCTTCATTGAAAAACTCTTATTCAAGTATCCTTTTATGCTATCCAGAAATTCTATATCATTTCCAATCAACAATATGCCATCCACATATAGTATTAGAAATGCTACAGAGCTCCCACTCACTTTCTTGTAAATACAGGCTTCTCCAAAAGTCTGCATAAAACCATATGCTTTGATCACACTATCAAAGCATTTATTCCAACTCCGAGAAGCTTGCACCAGTCCATAAATGGATCGCTGGAGCTTGCACACTTTGTTAGTACCTTTTGGATCGATAAAACCTTCAGGTTGCATCATATAAAACTCTTCTTCCAGAAATCCATTCAGGAATGCAGTCTTTACATCAATTTGCCAAATTTCATAATCATAAAATGCGGCAATAGCTAACATGATTCGGACGGACTTAAGCATCGCTACGGGTGAGAAGGTATCATCGTAGTAAACTCCTTGAACTTGTCAAAAACCTTTCGCAAAAAGTCGATCTTTGTAGACAGTAACATTACCATCAGCGTTTGTCTTCTTCTTGAAGATCCATTTATTCTCAATGGCTTGCCGATCATCGAGCAAGTCAACCAAAGTCCACACTTTGTTATCATACATGGATCCCATCTCAGATTTCATGGCCTCAAGCCATTTTGCGGAATCTGGGCTCATCATCACTTCTCATAGTTTGTAGGTCCGTCATGGTCTAGCAACATGACCTCTAGAACAGGATTACCGTACCACTCTGGTGCGGATCTTACTGTGACGCCCTCAATTCAATCGTACACTAATCATACACGCAAATGTGTATGATCAAGATCAAGGACTCACGGGAAGATATCACAACACAACTCTAGACACAAATTGAAATAATACAAGCTTTATATTACAAGCCAGGGCCTCGAGGGCTCGAATACATAAGCTTGAAAACACATGAGTCAGCGGAAGCAATAATATCTGAGTACAGACATAAGTTAAACATGTTTTGCCTTAAGAAGGCTAGCACAAAAGCAACATTGAACGAAAAGGCAAGGCCTCCTGCCTGGGAGCCTCCTAACTACTCCAAGTCGTCAGCCGTCGTCACGCAGTAGTAGGCACCCTCGGGGTAGCAGTAGTCATCAGTGGTGTCGTCTGGCTCCTGGGATCCTTCATCTGGTCGCAACAAACAGGTATGGGGGAAAAGAGATAGCAAAGCAGCCGTGAGTACTCAACCAAAGTACTCGCAAGACTTACATCAGATCTAAACTAAGTATGCATCTGTATCAAAGGAAAGGGGTTGTATCTGTGGACTAAACTGCAGAATGCCAGAAAGAAGGGGAAAGGCCTAGCCTATCAAAGACTAGCATCTTCAAGCATCTTGCAGCACATAGAAGAGTACAGATCAACATAATGTAAAGTAGTAGTGTTATCAACCTCGACCAGAGATCCTTTCTCGACTCCCTGCGAGAAAGCAATCCCAGAGCCATACTACCCAGTTATCATCTCATATCCAAGTCTCATCTCCATGTCTCATCTCAAGTATCCAATTCTAGTTGTATCGATCGGGATACAACTCCAAGTGTCCATTACCATAGGACAGACTATCGATAGATGTTTTCTTCCCTGTAGGGGTGCACCAACTTACCCACCACTCTCGATTAACTCTGGCCGGACACACTTTCCTGGGTCATGCCCGGCCTCGGCCAAACAATATGCCGCAACCCGACCTAGGCTTAATAGAGAGGCCAGCACGCCGGACTAAACCTATGCCCCCTGGGGTCATGGGCCATCTCTCCGGGAACTCCTGCACGTTGCGAACGCGGCCGGTGAGCAGACTTAGCTACCTCCTTCAACAAGGTAGGTGCTTTCTAGTCCAACCCGGCGCGCGCCGCTCAGTCGCTGACGTCTATTAAGCTTCGGCTGATGTATACGACGCAGAACGCCCATACTATGCCCACGTGATGGTTAGTGCTATCAGGCCAGAGGCCCCTCGGATCAAATATCCAAATCGTAGTGGATTGGGAACGCGCGGTAACGAGCAGAGACTCACGATCGATGTGACCCCATGGCCCTGTCTCGAGTACTTGCGGCAAGGGCTAAGAATGCCTGGCCACGCCTCGTAAGTATCTCGCGGGCACCTTCTAGGTCAACCCGACTCCACATCACTCGCAATTAAGCTCGCGCGGGTACCACTCAAGGTCAACCCGTCTTTAGTCACATGGTTCAGTGCAAAGTCATAGTAACCATAGTAACTGTGTGTCTAACACCAAGGGGAAAATCCGAGGAATCACCCCCGGTGAATTCCACTCGATGTTGTCATCAAGGTGCACGTAAGAGGATCCACCCTCGAGGTTCACGTTTGATGGGTTGCACGAAAGAGCCGTAATAGAAGTGGTTAAGGAGGAAATCACCCTCGATGACCTCGACCGTAAAGCTACACTACGGAGATCTCATCAGGAGTGATGTAAGAGGTTCCACCCTCGACACTCGATGGTAACTCTGTAGAGTCGTACAACTAAGGGGGATGATGTGCGGTGTCGGGGCCTGGGCGTCGATCATGTTGATCGAGTCATCGAACATAAAGCGGGGCAACTGGGACAAGGTGGGGGTCACTGATGGATCACTAACCATCATATACTAAGCAGTTTAGGATAAGCAGGTAAGGTATGAAAGCAGGTAACAACAACAGGCTATGCATCGGAGTAGGATCATACAGAAAATAGTAGCAGGTCTAATGCAAGCTTGAGAGGGAAATAAATGGGCGATATCGGAATGCTCAAGGGGGGTTTGCTTGCCTGGTTGCTCAGATAAGAAGGAGGGGTCGTCGGTGACGTAGTCGATCACAGGGGCAGCATCGGTCTCGGGGTCTACCGGAGAGAAGAGGGGGAAGAAACAGTAAATATAAAGCAAACATAGCATCACAAAGCATAACGTGGCAATATGCTGTGCCGGGTGTGACCTAACGTAAGGCTACACGATATAGGTGAAGGGGGAATTCAACCGGGAATGTATTCCCGGTTCCGGACCTGTGTCAGACAGATGACCGGAGGGGGGAAAGTTCCATGTTCAGATAGTTAGGGACATCTGACAGGTATGTGGGTAGCGTATTCGGGTTCGCCTCGTTTTTCTGAGCAACTTTCATGTATAAAGTTTTTCGATCCGAGCTACAGTTTATTTAATATGATTATCTAAATTTTTTTATTAATACTGGAATTTAATTATTTATTTCAACATTATCCAGAATAGTAAAAGATGACATCAGCATGACATCATGCTGACGTCAGCAGTCAACTGTGCAGTTGACTGAGTCAACTACGTGCGGGTCCCGCATGTCATACACCGTTTAGTTTAATTAGGGTTTAGCTAATTAATTACTGTTTAATTAAATTAACTAATTAATTAGATTAATTTAAACAAGATTAATTAACTTAATTAACTTACAAATTAATTAATTAATTAATTAATAATTTTATGAATTACATTTTCTTTTTTCTTTTTTTTTAAATTTTCGTTTTAGGGGCGTGGGGCCCCTACATCAGTGGCCCAAGGGCATCTGGCCCCACCCGGCAGTGGCCCAGGAGGCCGACCGGGCGGGCGCGTGGTAACGGATGTGGGCGCCTGACGGGCGCCGCGTTGCCCGAACGGGCACGCCGGCGATGCGCGGCTGCGACCGGAGGGGAGGCGCGGCCAGGGGCGGTGCAGGGCGGCTGGGGGGCAGCAGCGGCGAGCGAGGCGATCGGCAGCTTGGGCGGAGCAGATCCGCAGCAAGTGGCGGGCGGTGGCGGCCATGGGCGCGTGTAGCAGGCACCCGCGGCATGCTGCACGGGGTGGCGCGGGGCCGACGAGCTAGGCGAGCAGCTGCGGCGCGCCGGGCCCTGCACGCAGGTGCGGGACGGCGAGGTTTGGCTGGCGAGCAGGGCACCAAGCGCGGGGTCATGCGCGCGCGGGCGCACGAGCTCGTGCGTAGCACGCGGCCACGGGCGCGGACGCGACGAGCGCAAGGCCCGGGCGCGGCCTCGGTGACAGAGGACGGCAGGGGGAAAAGGTGAAACGGCGAGGGGCTCACAACGTAGCGTAGGGAGGCGGCAGTGGGCTCGGGGAGGGTTTGAGGTCGCGTCTGGCGAGGAGGAGACGAGGATGACATGCGGCGGCGGTGGGCGTCGAGGTGCCGGCGAGGTGCGACGGGGTCGGGGTCGGTGACGAGGCGAGTCCGCGGCGTTAGGCGGGCGCCGCGCGAGGGAGAGTGGGGGCGCAGAGGAGGCCCTGGGGGGCGGCACCGGCGCCGGCTGCGGCGGCCGTAGCGGAGGCCGCTGCCCCCGATCTGGATCGGGGGAGGGGCAGAGGGAGCGAGAGACGTGGGGGGGATCGTGGGAGGAGTGGGGGGGTTACGGGCTAGGGTTTTGGTCGGGGTGGGGATAAGGAGGGAGAGGTGGGTCGGCCTGGCTGAAGTGGGCCGAGGCCTAATGGGAGGCCAGGGGCTTTGGCCCTTTTTTTGCTTTTGTTTTAACTTTTGCTTTTCTATTTAAAAGAGCTACTAAATTATTTTTGTTAAATGTGGCACTTTGCAAAAAAATAGATAGGAACAAAGTGAAGTTGCATAAAAAGTTTGGGGTCAAAAGGAGTTGGCTAACCATTTTTAGATATTTGAAAGGACAATTTAATTATTGTTGGACAACAAGATAAAATCCCAGGGGCATTTTGGGAACTCAAATGAGGTTGGTTCCAACTTGGTAAATATCCAAGGATTATTTGCCACCTTTTGAACATTTTAGTTTTCAAGCTTGACAAACTTGGATTTTTGACTTTAAATTTTGAATTTGAATTTGAATCATGATTTGGATCAAGTGAGTATTAGCAATAGTAATGTGATGACGTGGCATCATTAGCGGAGGATTACTGTAGCTTAATTATCCGGGCGTCACAATTCTCCTCCACTACAAGAAATCTCGTCCCAAGATTTAAGGGGTGTAGCAGGAGGGAATACTCGAAAAGGATGGGGCTCAACACAAGATAGGTACCTGGGGGCTATCTTGCGACGTGGCATCGAGGCATCTCATGAGTTGAAATTCAAGAAAGTCATCGAGAGCAAGGTAAGGAGGAGCAATAAGAAGCTT